>NC_056735.1:1238671772-1238704963 GCF_019279795.1 Protopterus annectens | reverse complement strand
TAGGGGGCTGGGGGTTTGGCTACCTGCTTGCGTCTATCACATATATTTGTATTTATTGGGGTGAGTTGTTGTTGTGTGTGTACTTGGGACAGGTGTCACATTGCCTCTGGATTCACATATTCTATTTGTTTTGCCTGGCCTTAGTGGATTGTATGTGTGGACATATTGTATTGCCATACTAATGATCACTGATTACTTCACTTTTTATGTTTGATCTATCATGTGGTAGCTTCCTCATTCTCTTCAATGGTTTAGTAATTGCTGGAGTCCAGCATGCCAGATGCCTGGGTGTATGGCATTGTGTCTTGTTGTTATTTGTGATTGCAGACTCCAAGCACTCTTGGCTGTGTTCATGGAATGCCTATATAACATGTTCTGCAGTGTGTCCCATATTCTGGACTTGCACAGGGCCTTTCATGGATTCCACATTGGTTTGTAGGGGTGCAAGCTATGCTTTATACATGTGTTTCACTGTGGTATTCTGGCCAGGGACTGGGGTCGGGATGTGTAACTACAGTGTGATTACTCTATGGTCTGGTCTTACCAGTGAGGGATACACTTCTCATCTTGACATCCAGTACACATATTTCAGATTATCACATCCAGTATGCTTACCCTTCTTGGGGAAGTGTTACATTTTGCATGTCCATTTTGTTTGATGGATTCTGGGAAATTTTCTACAAATGTGTTAGTGCTAGTATAATACAAAGAGTATAGTGACAAACTTTTCAAAAGCTGTCTTCACTCTTATTCAGACTGAGATGGTATCCTTTAAGCCCACTGGGCCAGTGGAAACCACAACACACAATGGTGACTCCTTCACAAACGCTTTCTACGGACATCTCCAAGAAAGCATGGACCATGCAATCACAAATAAATCCAAGACCCTCTCCACCAAGGGAAAGTGGCCTGTCTGGTGGACCCCAGCCATAAACAAACTGTATAACAAAAGAAGGATACTAATGCAAGACACAGCTAAATCTCCTAAAGGGAAGGCAGCTGTGATCAGCACTAGTAAAAAGCTACATTCTCTCATAAAGACATCAAAGGTCAACTTTGAGACAAAAATCACCAAAGACAATAAAGATAACCACAATGCCTTCTTCAGTTATGTCAGAAACATGGGTGGGAACCCTCAGATATGCTCAGAGTTGGTACACAACAACATAAATTTCAATGACCCGACAGATATTGGCAACATTCTGGCAGACAGATTCAGTGCAATTTTCTCCCTCCCTCACCCCCAAAAGAAGATAGTTATCACAGCTGAATGTAACCTCGCTGTCATCTCAGATGTCCATGTGAGAGCCACACTCAGCAAAGACAAAAACAGAGCATCAATGGGACCTGATGGTATCCCCAGTTGCGTGCTACGTGAACTCCAAGAGGAGCTAAACCCGTATATTAAAATGCTATTTAACCTTAGCCTTGCTACAGGATATGTACCTGAACACTGGCGTACAGCAACAGTGGTCCCACTCCACAAAGGAGATGCCTCCACAGACTCTGGGAACTACCACCACACAAGCTTAACCAGCCTTGTCTGCAAAGCTATGGAAAGAGTCATTATGGAGCTCTTAAATAGAGACATTGGTGACCTACAGACATTTGATCCCACCCAGTTCAGCTTTGTAAAGGGCAGATCCTGCCTTTTGAACCTAGTTGACTATTTTGAAAATGTCAGTAGGGCCATTGATGAGGGCGGTCCACACAGCCTACCTGCACTTGGCTAAGGCCTTTGACACAATACCCCACTCAGGTATCATAGACAAGCTCAACAGCTGAAATATAAATCCATATGTCACAGGATAGGTTGCAAAATGGCTAAAAAACAGAACCCATAATGTCGACATTGCAGGTGCCTTGTCAGATTCAAAGCCAGTCACAAGTGGTGTCCCACAAGGATCTGTCCTGGGACCCCTCTTATTTGGCATTTACTTTTCAGATGTGAAAGCAAACATAGGAGGGTTGTGGCTGACAAAATTTGCAGATGACTGCAACCTAGGCACCATAGTGAATACATCAGCGACACACATCCTACAGAATGCCCTCACAAAAACAGATAGCTGGTGCCGGAATCATGGCCTGAAACTGAATGCAACTGATGTGTAGTCATCCCCTTTGGGAGGAACAAAGTACCCACAAATTAACACATAGACAGCAACCCACTGAGCAAAGAAAAAAAATCAGACACCCGGGGACCCATGTAGATAGTGACCTCTTGTTTGACACCCATGTTGCCAAAGTGGTTAGAAAGACTTTCTATCTTGCCAACCTTATCATGAAGGGTTTTCCATCCAGATCAAAGGAGGTCATTGTACCCCTATGATTGAATACAAAGCCCCATTTGGTATGTACCTCACCCAGCACTTGCAACAGCTGGAGAGACCCCAAAAATACCTTACCAAGAGGATCAAGGGTCTACAACACATGTCATATGCTTCCAGACTAAAGAAAATCCAGCTCTATTCAGTAGCATACCACCTACTTACAGGTGACCTATGCCTGACATACAAGACCATGTCCAATCAGGATTTGATGGACATGCTCCACTGCAAGCAATCCAAATCCACCAGAACCATGAGAGCTAAAGATTTGAACCTCAGCACATACATGTATAGGACATGCTGGAGGGACAGATTCATAATTCAGAGGCTTCTCACACTCTAGCACAGAATCCCAGTTCATGTTAGACAGAGTCCCTCACTGACTCTCTTCAAGAGAAATCTGGACAAGTGGATATGAGATCGTAGGTTTACCCCAGGGGTCATCCCTGTGTCACTACTAGACAGAGGCAAAGTCAATTAATTCAATTAAGTAAAGGGGTCATAATGTGTCACTACTAAGTCAGAGGGCACAATATTTGGAATCTATTCTGTACACTTATTACCACTATAAGGGGTGGCAATAGCCACATCACTATGGCTAGGCTTATAAATGCACTAGGGCAGATAGCCTAGTAGTAAACTATGAAACTATGGTGTATGTGTAGGTGTTTTCAGTCAAGCAATATAATGTGGTTTGGGGGGCTTGATATCTTCATGTATTCCAACACAGGCCTGGTGCAGTTCCTGCTATTAGGACACTGGTCTGCAGCAAGCTATATAGTGGTAGGCAGTTTTAGCCATTGGTATTTGACCATGGTTAATCCATGCTGCTTCTTGTTGTGGCACCAACATGGGGGTGTGGTTATCCATGACATTTATTGCTAGTCACCCTCGTTTTGTAGCTTGTTCCATGTTTTGCGACTGTACATCACTGTATGAGGTGTGACCTGTTAGTGTTAGGGTGCTGATGTGGGCTTTGACCCAGTTTTCTATTACAGGACTGATATCTACATTCTCCATACTGTGTGTGTTTACACTGCACGCATCTTGCTGTTTAGACTTCTGGCATTGGGTAGCATTACATCTAGGTTCCTATCCCTTGTGGAACCTATGAAGGTGGGTTTGTGTTTTGAGACTTACCTATTCAGGGCATGCTGTGGGTACTGATGGCCTTTGCCAGTATCCATGGGTCATGGACAGCTAGGTGCACACCACCCCTAGTAGGTGGTGCATCATGTCATACGCCGCATGTCTTCCCAGCCTGAAACACATTGGCTCCCCTTTGACTAGCTGCATTACTTCAGCCAGTTATTGCACTTGATCATCCCATCGTCATTTTGTGGCTTCATGCTTGGTGAGGGTGGATGTTAGTCAGGGTCCTCAGGTGTGCATATGGTACATGGTGTTACATTACTTAACACATGGCATTCATGCCTCAGGTGGTGCTGCAGGGCTGCCTCTGTCGGATGCACATATCACAGTCCCTGTACATGTGTGTGAGCAGGTCATGTCAATTTAGGCATCCATGTTATTATTTGAGTGAGTCGGAGGGGGTATCAGTCCCAGTGTTCCTACTGAGCCAGTGTATGTGCTATGCGTTGCCTCTTTGCCAAGGCCAGGGCATACTGGGCACGCCTCCTTCTGCCTACTGGGGCAGGTTCAGGTTGTTCCTCCTCCGAGTCACGCTCTGCCTGTGATGGCCTTGGCAATGGTGGGGGGATGTTTGTCCCGGCCCTATGCTGGTCCTGCTGCAGCTGTTTTCGCAGGATCATATTATGTAGCATAGCACATATCATGATCATTTGGGTACATGTAGTTGGTGTGTACTGCAAGGCTCCACCAGATGTGTCCAGACACCGGAACCGTGACTTGAGCAGCAAAAACACATGCTCTATGACATTACGTGTTTGTGCGTGTCCCTCATTATGGCGTTCCTGTTCAGGTGTGTGTGCGTTTCTGATGGGTGTCATCAGCCACAGCTCAAGTGCATAACCTGCATCCCCCACTAGGTGTCCCTGTGGGAAGTCCCCACTGGCAAATGATTGGTACAGCTGCGTCAGATGCCAGATGTGGGAATCGTGGTAGCTCCCAGGGCAGCCAGCACACGCATTCATTATTATGCCCTGGGCATCACACACGACCTGGCAGTTGATGGAGGGGAATCCCTTGTGGTTAATATAGGCTCTACCCCGCTCACCAGCTGGTGCTTTGATACGTATGTGCGTGCAGTCTATTGCACCCAGTACCTCAGGGTATCCTGCTATTTGCTGGAAGAGATGCATATTGCTGGCCACAACCTCACGGGCATTCGGGAAATATACATGATCACTGACATGTGCAGACATGGCATCCAGGAACTGGTGCAGTACCCTGGAGGCTGATGCCTGTGATATCCCCATCATATCGCCAGTTGGTCTCTGGAAGGTACCTGTTGCTAGTATTCTTAGGCCAACACATACCTTGGTTTCCACTGGGATGGGTTCCCCTCTGTTGGTTCTGTGTGTGAGGCGTGGCCTGCACAGCTCAACAATTTGCTGAAGAAGGTCTCTTTCCACTCTGTAGCGCTCTATCGCCAGCTCATGTAACCCATGGTAGATGACTCTGGGCCGGTATACTCTTCTCCGTCTCCTCACTCTGGGTTGTCTGTCAGCATCTGCATTGTCACCACCCTCAGCAATTCGCCTATGTCTGATTATAACAGCTATGGCAGCCCCTAGCATTTCTGCTGTGAGTTCAGTTTTTTCAGTTTTCAATTCTGATAGCTTACTCTTTTCTTGCAGTATCTCTTGAGAGAAACACCCTGCACTGCTGTTTGAAGGGTTTTAAGTGCTGGGTTGGGCTTCTAGTCTGCCTGTGTAATTACCTGCGTCTAATTGTTATCACCAATTAACTCCAGCAGTAATCTCTGAAGCTTCCTTGTAATCTGGTTGTTTCCTTTTTCCTCTCTGTTTCCTCAGGGGGAGCAATGTGCACACCAGCTTAAGCACGCTCACAATGGCTTATTCTTACACGGTTTGGGCTTGGCTGATTCATGTTAAAACGCGCGCACACCGCCTTATACATCAGGCAACAGGTTTCCTGCTGTTTACATTGCCTTACTGATGTGCACGCCTGCGCAAACCATTTTAAACGGTTTGCAACACGCTCCCACATGGTGAGCCTGCCTTACACGCGCGCACATGCGCGCATGCACGTATATCAAGAAACTTTGAGTGTAGGGATAGTGTACACCCTCTATTTCTTGACTTTCCTGGTGTTCTGTTGGGACACACCTCTCTCCCTGATGTCTGTCTGTCATCTATCACGTTACACTGCCCTCCAATGTGATACATTTATTTCTTTCATTCCCCCTCGTGATGTCACCTACCTCTTACTCTATTCCTCCCCCTTCTCTAAGTCTTACACTACTCAAAAAGTGCTCATTAGCTATGTGGCAGTGTGATTCAGTATTGTAACCCTCATTTACATAGGATTGCCTAGTAATGCTTAGTTACATCTCTTACACTGAGCTTCCTCCCCTTGACAACCACTACACGGTGGCCATATTGTTTTTGGTCTGCTGGTCCCTGCATTGTCATTCCATGTAATACATAAAACCCACAATTGTGGGCTTATAAGCTTCGGTTTTCACTTTTAGACAGTGCACCCCATTTGCATGGGTGTGCGCTGCAGTTAAACATCAAAATCCCCCGAAAAAAAAATTTATTTGAAATAATTTTGCATCACTTTTTAATGCCAATGGCCACATATTTGGCCATTGGCATGCTAGATGACACATATGCAACCTTTATTTGGAACTGACATAGTTCCGTTGTAAATTTTGCAGAAATGTACTCAGTTGTCAGCTGAGTACATTTCTGCAGCTAAAACTTCCGTTACACGGACTGCTTTGGGCTTCCTGGATTGCTCAAATACCTCATTTGCATATCTTTCAGCTGCAAATGAGGTATTGAGCATTTCCACGCCCAGTCCGTGTAAGAGACATTTTAGCAGTCTCTTACATGGAGGTTTGGGCTGTTCCTGGATCGGGAGGCTTACACGGAGGCTTACACTACTCTTGAACTCCATGTAAGCCTTCCTGAATCCTGCCCAAAGACTTTTCTTACTTTTACATTGCTAGCATAAACAGTAGTCACTGATTCACCCCCATTTTACATTTCAAATACCTATGCATTCTGTACAAGCCTACTTTACAGTATAATATGTGGGTCTATAATACGAAATCAAAACAGTAGTACATCAACCACCATTTTATTGACCCCTAAATACCGAAGTACACTTTATGTGAATGGCCACATCACCAAGTTTTTTCACAGGAAAAAAAAAATAGTTGGCCAACCAGACATGACACCACTACAAACACTGCAAAGTGGGGGGCTTCATCCTCCATACCCCCCCACAACCCCCCCAACTAAATACACCAGCTCTGAGATAGCACTACAGTGGGGAAAAGGGCAAATTCATGGCAGTGGCCAAACATTTTTTTTCCCTGTGAAAAAACTCAGTGATGTGACTGTTCGTTTAAAGTGTACTTCGGTATTTAGGGGTAGATGAAACGGTAGTCGATGCATTGCCATTTCGATTTTGTAATATACAGACCAATTCCATAATATAGTCATCATAGTCATGTAGGTTAGCATTTGATGCTGTGCAATCGGAGATTTCTCTGTGACTGTGTAACGGCAGTGCCTTAACACAAGCAGTTTTTGCTTTTGTATTGTGAATTCATTTTGTGTTTCTAGCTTTTCGCAAATGAAAACTCAAATGTATTGAAAGAGTTTATATCTTTAAATGCTAGTTTGAAACAGGATCTTGTGCTTCTTATTTTTTATATGTGTATCTGTAGCTTTTTAGCTATTGCTTCTGTCATCTTCCTACAGTATGCTAACTCGTTACATCTGAGTGATGCCTCCAGATACACCTGCAGTTAACTCCTATTGATACCTCTAGGCATCAAATATTGCTTGCTCATACTTGCATTAATAATTCCAAAATCATGCCATGTACAAGGCTTTAAAAGATTTCATCTTAAAGCTTATACAATAGCAAATGCAGCTGCATTAATATTTGACAACTGTCTAGTGCAGGTAAATACATATTAACTGTTGTTTTTACGATATTAATTTGTATAGATATAATTTTCACATTTTTCTAAATATTTCTACAATCGAGTAACATAGACAGAGCTCCTTAGCCTAATATGAAAGCTCTCAACTAGATGAATAAAATGTTACACTAGGTGTGTAACTTGAGTGGTTCCTGAGATATTGTAAGGTGCTTACAACATATTACAAATGTAATAGTTACAGTGTTTACTGTAACTTGTAAAATTCAGTTTATGACCTAGAACCTAAAGAATACTAACACTTTAAAAATGGTTTGTGCTGCAGAGTTTGCCATTCATACTTCTTTCATAATCCCTATGGTTCTAGGGATATGAACATTTGTTTGAAATGTGAGGGCGTAACTTGATTTTGTCAAAAGGCTTAGGCTCTGCCCACTGGAAGTTACAGTGCAAACTTCCTGAGTTCCATTGGAGTGAATTCACACACAGCTGTCAGCTCAAGCCTCTGAGCAACAGTGTTTTGAAAGTGTCTTCTGACAAAATATTATGCTATGCATCTCAATGTAGTATAATAACAGCTTTTTTTTTTACTTATTAATAATCAGTATTTTATGCTGGCAGTCTTAAGTTGCATTCTTATCACATAGTCTTAGAGGCATTTTCAGACTTTGCTACTATAACAATAAACATTATACTTCATAAATTGATTCAATTAAGTATTTTTTCTGTAGTTAGTCATTGCAGTAAGGCACCAGTTGTTTGCCACATTCTGATTTTCCTTTTGAAATTTGTATGGACTGTTCTATCTAGAACTGAAGATGTGATACATTTTATTGTTGTTTGACGTTTGTGCCTGAATTACTGGATTATTGGACTAAAAACTGAACTTTTTTGCAGCAAGCGAAGAGATTTGATAATGTTTCCCTGCCTTTAATTGGTACAGTCGCATGTAAAAATGTAACATTTTGTACTTTTTCAGAGTTCTCAGCTAGTCCAATCAAACTTTGGATCCAAAGACATCAGTCTTCTGTTACGTGATAACATTCATGGTGATTAAAGTTGTATCATTGTTCTGCCAAGAATTATACTTCTGTATATTCAAACACAAACTGTTGAAATCCAATATAATGTTCCACTTGTGCTTATATAGTTTCCCTTCTAGCACAGTGTGAGATCTGAATATTGGGTAAATAATTCAGGGACATTGTGGATGTGCTCTAGCCATCATGAGAACTTTAAGTGGACTGAACTCTGTTGTATAACGTACACCACTTAACAAGCAGTTCCCTAACATTTAAAATTATATACCCCATATGTCACACAAACAGTGTAGGTGTAAAGTTGTACTTTGTGTCCAGGAAAGTGAGAATAAGCCAGCAAATGATTCTTGAACTGAGCCTGAAAATGGTCAGTATTGATCAGTGCTCTACCCTTGTAAATAGTTATAAATAAATACACTTACTAGCCTGCACAGTGCGAGAAATTATGCTTGTGTGCCTGTCAGTCTGTAAGGAATTATGAAATAGACCTGCCTCCCTTATTTTATTCTTTGCTGTGTGTTTTTTTTTTTTTTTTTTACTTTAGTTAAGCTATAGCATTTAGCAGAATTTCTCACCTTCTTCCTTACTGTGTACAATTGTAAACTGTGTGTCAGCAAGTTATTGGTTTAAGTGATCTCCCATATGGGCCATACCACCTGTGTCAAGCTCCTTACATGCATTTACAGAGTGATACAGAACAAAACAAACTCAGCTTTACATATAAGTTAAAATTAATGCCAGTGTTTTATCACAAGTAACACCACCAAATTGAACTAAAGTACTGGAGAGAGTAGAACATAATTTGAAAGCTGGGACAGAGAAAAGGACCTTTCATTTGATGTATAGGAATCTAAGGTCCTGTAACACATTAAGTAATCACTAAGTAATATTGTTATCGCTCTTGATATCTATAAAATAACGTATAGTAGAGGAGTTTTATGATGTGCAGCAGTTATATAACTGACGAAGTATTGCTGAACAAAAAGTCTGTAGTGTGGTAGGGGATAATTTATTGTTTACTGATCAATGGTTCTCCTTTCATTCTCAGTGTTATGGGTAATTTTAGCTAACATAAGTGGTAATGATCCATAGGTCTTCACAAAACTATATATAGCAGACAGTCTTCACAAAACTATTAGAGTGACAAAAAGGTCTTGTAGGAAAAGATGCTTGTCCACCTAGAGAGGAGGTCTGGCAGTGAAACATCTTGGCAAAAGTATCACCATGTATTAGGAAAAAAGAACAGTGAAACGCAAAGCTGTTTAGATGTCCCCAAAATTACATTAATTGTAGACATATAAAACAACATGCATATACATAATTGAACAATCGAAGTGTTAAATACAACATAAATAACAATTAAACTATTACAAAAACTGTGAGACAACGAGTAAAGACAATAAACAACTCCAGCCAGAATAACTTAAACCAAGTCATAAACACTGTAGCTCTGGACCTCAGTGTCCAGAAAGCCACACATCTATGATATACAATTTACTTATTGTTCCAAGCCTAGAAAGTAGGTTATAGTCAACATTTTCTATTTGTCTCAAATCCACCAGCAGACTCCTCAGATAACTGATAAGAGGGATAGTCTGTGACTTCCAATCTTTGTTAATAACACAGCAATGTTCAGGGTGACCAACTTGAAATTGGCATGGAGCCCTTGATTGTCCCTAATAGGAATAACTTGTGTGTTAATGTAAGTTGGAGACCCCACACTCTGTTTAACCAGTCTTGCAACTGAGTTTTGAACAGAGTTAGGCATTGACAATCCCGGATGTGCTGCCAATCACTCCTCGATCATATCTCCAAAACACTGCTGAAATCTGTGGGATATATCTAGGTAGGCACTGAGGTGTTTAAAAATATATGTAAATGCATTGTCATCCAAAAAGTTGCAACACCTAAACTTGATGGTGTATTGGGGTAACAAATTATTAGCTTGTTGCTCAGGAGAAGTTTGCTGCTTAACATCCCTCACTCATGTCACTCTTTAACCTTCAGAGACGTGAAAATGCTCTGAGATCAGTAACATACACAGCATCCCCACTTTCTCCACAAGGGAATCTGCAGTAAGCCTATTTGCATGGAGCCACAAAACCAGCAGGAGGAGATATATACACCTAACTTTAGACATGTTTAATCTTTGCACCTTTTTAATCAGCCAAAAAAAAAAAAAAGTGGTTCTTTCAGTCCAGACCCTTCAGAGAAAGCGTGCCATGTTAGGACACTACTCTCTTAAAATAACTGTTCCAAAAACTTTACTTTTGGACATCTAATATTTTCTGTTTTTATTGGAATGTTCAAGTGATGAAAGGGAGGGTTTCATCCCTGCAGTTAATCCCATCTCAATTTCTCAGACAGATCACTTGTTCCACACAATACTGAAAGAATATGTGTGTTCCATTGAGGGGCATAGTCCATCTCATCTGCATCAGACCCCAAAAAGTCTTTAATTCAGCTGTTATAACATATTGGTCTATATCAAGGGAGATTTGACCCCCCCCCCCTTAGTGGGGACCTTGAGAAGGCGTCAAGCAGCACTGCACCTTCCTTGTCCCCTGGCAAAGTTCCGGATGACAGCCTGTATTCACTGCAACACACTGGGAATAAACAGCATGGGAAGACCCTGAGCCCAGTAGAGACCCAATGCCAAGGTAAAGCAGGTTTCTGTCTGGATATTCTGACAGAGATCAAGACAAAAAAAAGCTTCCATTTCACCACCAGTGTATAAAGTTTGTACACAAATTACGTATGTTTATCTGGTTTGTTTGTGCAAATGTAGATGCAAAAGCCAAACCCAGGTAAATGATGGGCTCATGTTCAGCTAAAAAGGGAAATTCTGTGTAAGGACAGGGGATTGAGAACAATTCAAGCATAAAGCTTGAGATTTCTTCTGGTTGATTCTATAACTTGCCAGCTTCCCAGATTCCTGAAGTAAAGCCACAGCAGTTTGCACATCTTTTTCAGTATTAGCTAGACAGAAACACAAGGCATCAGCATATAATGATAGGTTATATTCCCTCCCTCCCTCCCTCCTGGACCATGTATGCCCTCACTGAAGACAGCCCGAACTTACAAGTAAGATGTTCTAATTATAAATTAAAAGCAAGGGGGGGGGGCAGATGGCATCCTTGTTTGGTGCCTTTCATTTTGGAGAAAGGGGGCAAAATGCCTCTCAATTTTAGGTGTGCAGAACAGCCAACATTCAGATTCTGAATGATCTTGATAAACTCCTCTGAAAACCCCATTCTGAGTAATACTACAAATAAAAAAGGCCAATAGACCCTATCAAGTCATCTCTGCATCAAGGCTGATAACCAAGAGGGTTATGACTTATTTGTGCATTCTGCAGTAACAAAAATGTTTTCAAAAGATTGTCATGGGCCACATTCCCTGGGACAAACCCTGATTATCCAGATTGACAATGGGGTGAGGCGTTCAGTCAGTCAGGTTGTCAAAATGGCCATGAAGATTTGTATAATCATGCATAATAACAGAAATTGGTTTGTACAAACTAGGAAGCAGGGACTCCTTACCAGGCTTTAGTGTTAGGAATATAACTGCACATCTCCACAAAGGTGAGAAGTCATCACTTTGCAGAATACCATTAAAAAATGCAAACAATTGACTCAGCAAACCCTCACCCCCCCACACACCAGCACTTCCACAGAGAGATTATCTGATCCTGACAGCTTCCCACAAGGGCTCCGCCCCCTTTCACTCCAGCTTGAAGCTCACCTGCAGCAATCTGATGACACAAATTCCCAATGGCAGGATGTTCCTGGGCTGGCAATGGTATCACCACCAAACAGTGTTGTACGGCTTCCTCCCTGTCTACCTAATAAAGGAAATGCACAGTAAACAGTAGCAAAATGTTGTGACCGAGTATCAAGTACCAGAGATAGGTCATTATGGATGACCCTAGCTGCTGTATTTGTATACCATATATCTGCCTGGAGGAGTCCTGGTGATGCAGATACACTGCCAAAAATTTCTGGGCCTCGGGGGACTCATCAAAGAAATTGAGTTTTAGAGCTTCTTTATTCTGTTCCATCTTATAATCCAAAAGAGCATGAAATTAGAGTTTAATGGTGGAAATCCTTTCCCTAAACATCTGATCATGTGCCATCCACATATTTTCTTGTAGCTCTCCAAGCTGCTGCTGGAGGTCCCTAAACTTACCATTAATTCTTCTTCTAATACAGGCTAACATATGGGATTGTAAAAAACATTTAACTTGGTCTTTAAAGGACTCCCGCTGAGGTACTCAAGCCCCTCTCATGCATAAAAATCTTTGTGGCTGTATCCAAAAAGGGTTGCCGCTGACACTACACATTAACCTTCCAATGAATCATCACAAAAGATAATGTGATAAAAAATGAAAACACAGTGGCTATTCAAGATCCTCATGTATCAGCAGGAACAGATGCATAATCAGACACCCTTGCAGGGTTATTTATCCCTTTCCTTAGCAAAAGCCTTCACTTGAAGTGCAGGAAGTAATCTTTTATTGCCGGTTGGAATATCTGTTTGAAGGAGCCTTTCTTACCTTCAAGGCTCATTTTTAAATGGCTGAATCAAAGACTGATTTATTTTTTTTTAAACAAGAAACATCTTTATTAAATCATCACTTACAACATAGGCAATCATACATTTATATACTTGAAAACAAACCACACCAAAATAATTCTAGTTGCAAGCATTTTACATCACAAACCATACTGATACTCTTCCAGTTGCAAACATTATACATCACTTATAATCTACCCAATCTTTTTCAGACAAACATTACATAGCTCATTTAAGTCCTGCCTTCTTTTAAACCACATTCCTCCCTTGTATGTATTGTTTCCACAATTCCCATGTTTTCCTATGTAGTTTGATCCTACCCTTTTCTAAAGATTCCAATTCCATTTGCTTTACTATATTCATTACTTCTAGTATAGTTTGTTTAGATTTTGATTTCCATTTTCTAGTATTTGCTTTTTTGGCAGCCACAAAAATTAGACACAGCAAGGGGTCTTATCATGTCTAAGCAGTTCTGATTCTGTAACATAGCTCAGTAAAATCATCTCTGTCATCACACCAGTCTGCCCACCCATCATGTCTGACAATGCATCCCACAGGGAATCCTTAAAGTCCACCAATTCACCACCCTCCCAGAAAATGTGTTCCCAATTACCTCATTCTTCCCAGTCACACCTCCAACATTTGCTGTCTACCTGAGGAAGACTTCTCTGGAGTCTGCTTAGGGTATAAAAATATCTATGTAAACATTTCCAGGCAAAAATCCTAATTCTTCTAGATTTTGTTGCGTATTTGGAAGACATACATATGGGCCTCCCACTGTTTCTTTGTGAATTGGTTTTCTAGTTATCTCACTGATAGGCATCAGTCTGTCAGATGGCAAGCATCCTGCTCTTCTTTCTTACCCATATACACAGGTGGACCTCAAGGCTCTATTCTTGGACCTCTTCTCTTCAACATATTTGTAAATGATCTCTACTCAGCATCCCTCCTCTCTACCATCATACAGTATGCAGACGATTCCACTCTGATTACTTCCTCCAAATCTCACAACTTCAGACACACACTCAACAGTCTTTCCTTCTTGTTGAAAAATGGATAAATAATAACCAGCTTATCTTAAACTCCCCCCAAAACTAAGCTACTCCTCTTTCTCCCCAGAAATAATGACCGCCATAAGACTACCTTCTCAATGTCTTCACAGAACAATATCACCAGAACTGTAGACACAAACACCAAACTTCTGGGCATGGCCATTGATGACCAGCTAAAATTTGACATGCACGTACACCATGCAATCAAAAAAACTAACCAAAAGCTGAGCCTGCTCTACCGCAACTTTAAATTTGTTTCTGCTGAATCCAGGCATTCCCTTGCACAAACGTATCTCCTTCCCAGCCTCCTTTATGAATCACCTGTACTCACCAACCTCCAATCCTGTCTACTCCCCAAGTTAGAGCAAACCTATAATAAAATTGCCAAATTTGCTGCCAACTTACCCAACCCTACCCACCATTGTACAGCCCTACACAAGCTACAATGGCTCAAACTCCCCCATCTTCTAAAACTATCCCAAGTACAACTAACCCACCTCATACTAAATAAACCCACTGCCTGTCCTGCTCTCACCAACTTAGTTTCCTACTACACCCCCCCCCCACACACACACACACATACACTCCCTTTGCAGTTCTTAGAAACTCCTTCTTGAAACCTACTCCAAAAATGAACATAGGCAATCTCTTTTACAAATCATCTATAACTAAAATCTGGAACAACCTCCCCTCAAATCTACGAAACATCACACAAATTAACAGCTTTAAAATACAACTAAAACACTTCCTCCAGAACAGTTGGTTATGCCTCTGTCAGCATCCAACCTGACCACTTGCTGACTCCACCTAATTTGCCTAATCTCAAAAATTCCTGACTGCTGCTAATACCACACTCTCATTGCTATTTTTTTCTTTCTTTCTTTTTCCTTGTCAAATCATATATCATTCTTCTTATGTGTTATCTCTGTATATAATCAATAATCATGCTTACTACTTTTTTGTCTTGCTTATTATACTTTCTAATTTAACTGAGACACTAATCTGTGTAAGATGTTTTATATTACTGTTGGAACTTTTCTCCTTGGGTCTCCACTGAAAATCGGCTTGTGCTTAGCTGGACCAACCCGGTTAACAAATGTGAAATAAATAAATAAATAAATTGCTTATCCAGTCTCTCTTCCCAGTCCTTTCTAAACTCCTCTGATTGATTCTTATAGTTATCATGCAGTATTTTATAGGCTGTACTAATTATTTCATTTTTAATGGCAGCTTCTGTTCTAGATTCTACTAAAAACTCTAGCAGTGCTGTACTTTCTGCTGGGATTCCTTGTGCAAATGAAAATAACGGGAGCTGCCAGGGAACTATACCTTTAGATGAGCTGTATATAGGAGATGGAATTTCAGTTTGTTAACCATGCATGTCTGGACTGTAGGTACAAGAGCTATTGTCTGTACACTGGTCTCCTGAGCAATGTCCTTATCTGCAAACACATGGGGGCCATTCAGCAAAATTTGTTTCCTTGGTGCCTATAAAGTAGATAAAATGTTATGTTCAGCTAGCACACTGCCTTACTGGCATTATGCTAGTAGTACCCTGCTACTTTCTGGTAGACTACTGAAGCTCAGAGTCTCTCCCACTGCCTGTCTGTAGGTGTGATGAACCAATCACCTGGCAGTACAGGGACACCATCACAGACCTACAGATGGGACCTTTCAGTTTTATAGTGCTACAGTAAGTGAAGGATCTATTGGAAGACTCCTCCTTACTGTGTATCTGTATCAGCTGCTGAGCTCAGTTAAAAAAACCTTTTTGGTTTTATTTCCTTCCTTTGCTTTTCCATCAGTATTTGAATAGTGTAATCTGCTGCTTTGACTGTTTTTTTCTGATTGGAAATTTTGTATATGCTCAGGTTTTTGCTTTGCCTGCACAGTATAAGGCTTTTACTGTTTGTTATAAGCTGATAGTTGGTTTCTACAGATTTTTGACCATTCAACTATGTTTTTTGGCCATTTGTGAAAGTTTAACTAAGTTTCTATACTAAGACCATTTTAGTACAGTTCCTGTCATTACCTTGTGCTTCCAGAGCCGCAGGTTTATCATACCTGTTGTTTCTAATAGACTCATAGATTAGTACTAGGTTAACTGCCCTTTTGGGACATTTTAAACCTAGCCAATTACCCCATGTGAGAATCAAACTCTGCACCTTGTAATTGCAAGGTAAATACCTTAACCATTATGTCAACCTTCTCTTGATTAAAAGCTTTATTTGAAAGTTTTCTCGGGAAAACTTGCTGAAATTGCAGGGTTTTTTTCTTTGGGGTTAAATTATTTCAGGTGATTGAACATGATTACAGCATTTGAAATAATTTTTTTGTCTAAGTAGTGATTCTGTAGCCATTTTGAATGCTGAACATTTCTGACAAGTTAGTTTCATGTTTATATGCTTTATTTCATGTCTAAAACTGTCTTATGCTGTTTTTATTAATTTGGGGCTAAACTGAGGTTTTTTACACAAATTAAGGGGACTTTTGTGTGTGTGTATTTTGTGATTTGAACTGTGTTACTACAATTAGTGCCATTTTACTCAGTACAGCATTCAGAATAGTACTCGTGCAGAAACAGACTTCAGATGGCTATTTAGAGGGAGAATAGTGGCATTTGTTTATTTTTACTGGTTAGCTGTGCAACTCTTATGTAGTATTACTCTGGCTACTATTTTTGTCCCCTGACTTGATGGACTGAGTGTGAAAGTAAGTCAAGAAATACATTTCAGCCTGTGGCTTGTGATTCTGCAGTACCCTTGGGCAGGCTGTTGGACCACTTGCTTTCTTTTGCCTCCAGGTTCCCTGTTGTGGTGGAGTTACCACAAAGGTGCATGAAAAGAAGGTTAGACAAGTCTTCTGGGACTGTACCATTGCCTGGTTCAGGTGTGGGAGAAACAAATTCTTTAGGTGCAGGGGAAGTCAGGTGTACAGAATCTGTTGCAAGTGTTGATACATCTCTACTTGGGATTCTCCCAGTAGTGTAGTGCATGCAGAAAGACACAAAAGACCAACCACATTACAGGGCAATAGTCCTTGACTGTGTTTTCACCTGAGCTGGTGGCTATGGCTGGATCCATTATTCAGGGCATTGATTATGGTGTGCAAACCTAGGTTATGAGTAACGCTTGTGTTCTCACCCCTGTTCAACCACCCAAGGATCCTGATTTTGAAGGGGATCTGAGATTTGAGGTCTTGGAAGTGTCAGCCTGACCAGTCAGTTTTCTTTGAGAACAAACAGGTTCAGAAATCCAAACAGATTTTTTCCCAAATGCTGGCTAGACTTAAGGACATATTCAATTGGGAGCAACCATGTGCTGCCTCTGAGATGAACAGGATATATGATCTTTTGGTGAATGAGGTTCAGGATGTGGCAACCTTCCCTCAATTGATCCCAACTTTGGAGGATGTTTGTAAGAAATCTTGAAATTGTCCTCTACTGAATGCATTTCTGCCTAAAAAGTGTTTAAGAAATTCAGGGTCTGCCCAGTTGTGCCTGGCCTCTAAGCCCCCTTTTTCTGAAGACCTTATTTCTATGTCCCCAGCATTCTTTGCCAATAAAAATGTCATGTCTTCATCAAACCCAATCCCTCAAGATAAACTAGGCAAGTGGGTAAAATAAAAGGGAAAGAAGCTAGCACAGTCCAGTTAAGTCACTTGTAAAGTGCTTAACTACCAGTGTTTTATGTGGACATTTGCGCTAAGGTGTATGTTAATTTAGATAAGCTTGCCTCGTTATTGCCAGCCTAATGGAAAGACTGTGTGAAAAAGATTTTCATAGGTTCATAGGTTGGTTCATAGGTTCATAGGTTGGTACTAGGCTATCAGCCCTAGGGCCTATACAAGCCTAGCCATAACAATTCCCTGGCTATTTCTTCCCACATTATTTACTTTCCTGGACCCTAGGTTATAGGTGGCAATGGAAGGATCATTTGCCTCCATTCAGGTGGTTTTCCCCTCACCATTTGTACCAGACTTTGCTATTCCCACCTGTACTCCTACAAGTGCTGGATGCAGGGGTCACAGAGCCAGTCACTTATTTGGGGAGAATGAAAACTTTCTACTCCAGAATTTTCCTGGACCCCAAAAAAGTGCAGTCACGGACACCACTGTTGGTCTACCTTTTCTGAATACTTTTGTTAAAGTCCCAAAGTTCAAGGTACACACCCTGCAGACAGTGCTTCCTCTTCTGCTGGACCCCTGCTTCATAGTGACCCTGGACTTGAAGAATGGTTATCATCATATCCCCACTGCTCATTTCTTCAGGAGATGTTTGAGATTTGTTGTGTTGGTTTGCACTATCGGTTCTCTGCACCTCAAGTGTTTACCAAATGCCTTTCTGTGATAGTGGCTCAGTGTTGGTTTATTGGCATTCACATTTTTTCTTAGTTGGGCAACTTGCCAGAGACTGTATCCAGGTATTTGGAATCACTAGAGAGGGTCTCGATCTTACTTTCCCAGTGAGAATTCAAGTTGAACCTTCAGAAGTCGTACATGGCGCCCTTGCAAAGAATTGTCTTCCTGATATACTTAATCGACATGGGTGAAAGAATGGCCTTTCTTCCTGAAGACAAGGTATTGTCCTACCAAACAATGATTCCAAGATTCTCCAGGAGGAATGGCACCTTGACAAGAGAATTCTTAAAAATTCTAGGACTGATAGCTTCCATGATTCTCATGATACCACAGGCCCATTTCCACATGAGGAATTTTCAAATGGTATGTGTGAAATTGTTGGACCCATCATCTACTTTCCCTGGAATTCCAGTTGCCAGTGCTGGCCATAATCAGACAAGAGTTACAGTGGTGGAGAGCACAGCTGAGTGCAAATTCAAGACTTTCCTTCATCCCACCTGCTCTAGTGCAATATGTCCAGACAGATTCATATGATTTTGCTTGGGGAGTTGTGTCAATGGGAGTGCAAGTGTAAGCCACTTGAAGGTCCAAGGATGCACTGAAGCACATCGGTGTCAAAGAAAGTTTGGTGGTGATCTGTGGCTTGAGAGTCACCTCACCACCTACTTACTCCATGTCCTCCTCTTGTGGTGACAGACGGCACCAAAGTGATGTGGTACCTCAACAATCCAGGGGGTGCAAGGTCTTACCATCTCACCATGCAGGTGTTGTGTTCTGAGGTGGTGGTTGTTTGGGTGTCTGCTTTGGTGGCCTCTGCTGTTTTGGTAGATTTTTGATCAGAGCCTTGAGTATGTCTTTGTGTGTTTATGTGTATGATTTGAGGTTGTGATGGTACTATGTGAGACTGGGTCTATAGTGTGTGTGGTAACCTTCTCCTCCTGACTGGTCTTGCCAGTCCTATGTTGAGAGAGCTCAGCCTCCAGTTTGGCCGTATAGTTGCATCTCTCGCATGTATTTGTGTTTTGTGGGAGGAGGAGAGGGTTGTCTGTGTACATGAGGCAATTGTAACATTGCCTCAATATTCCCAGGTTCACCAGCTGAGCAGGAGAGGACACTAGCAACTGATCCCTCGACATGCTAGAAGGACTAGACAAAAACTTTAAAAGAGATTCCGGGGACGTGGTGACCGAGAAATGGGGGTTTGCCTTTTGGGGTGCTATCTATAAGAGTGCCGTATCAAGGTAATAAGTACTGTAGGAGCAAGTGCTAGGTTTAACAGATAGAGAAAAGTCTACTTGGAGTCAAGTAGAGATGATCTTTTAGGTATTAGAGAAGGTGCTAGTAACAGGGATGCTTAAAGGTAAGATTGAAAAGAATGCACTCTGCAGTGTGCACTAGAGAAGTTAGATATGAAAGTAGGTAACTTGAGTTTTACCTGTTTAAAAAGTTAAGGTTTAGTGGAGAGTTACTATTTTTAAAACAGCAAGATGGACTGAAAGGGGTGGTTACTTTTGTATTTTGGTACTATGAAATACTGTAGGATGGCCAATAAATTTAAATAATTGAAGGGGTGGGATTTCAAAAGTGATGGTTTTGTGATTACTCACATAAGCCAGTGAAAGTAGAGAGAAATGAGATATATGGTCAGATTAACATAAGAGGCGGGCAACTAGAAAGACAGTGGTATTTAACAAGACAACTTAAATGGGTGGGAGGGAGGGAAAAATTCTGCCTGACTCAGAACAGAGAGAGCTGTGGTCTCTTTTGAAGTTTTAATATGCTGTTAAACAGAATGCAAGCAAAACACAAGGTAAAGAAAACAAACTACAGTATTCAAAATATAGAAAGGCAATACAGAAATACAAATACAGAAATACAAAAAATAACAGCAAACTAACCTTTCCTTCACAGCAAAGTGTAGCAGAGTCTGGATGAGCCTTTCTGGTAAAGCCAAGGACTGGATTTTAGAGGAGTTTGCTCCAGGTGTCAAGAAGCACCTGACAGAGAACAATTTGCCAATAAAAGCTTTTCTGCTTCTGGACAACACCTTTGCCCACATATGAGAGTTTGAAAAAATTCTTCAGACAGATTATGATTTCATCAAGGTTCAGTTCCTGCCTCATTACTAACAACCCATATACTTCTACACTGTCTGCTACAGTCATCCAATATGCAGAAGACTCCACACTAATATGTGCTGCTTCATCTCTTAATTAATTCCACTCTTTGACCCAATCTTCTTTTCTGTCTGTCAAAGCATGGCTTACTAACTACCAACTTATTCTAAACCCTAGTAAAACTAAACTTCTGCTTTTCATGCCTACTAGATATACATCACCCCTGAACCTTTTAATATCATATTCAGGAATAATGCAATCATATCTTCTGTCATTCATACTAAACTGCTAGGGGTTGTGATTGACAGTAATATTACATTTGATATCCACATCTCTAACACCATTGTTAAGGTCCACAAAAAGCGGGGCATTTTATACAAAAATAAACAGTTTCTTATCAAAAACACTAAAGCAACAATTGCAGACATTCATCTCATCTCAACACTTCTCTATTGCACCCCCGCCACTCACAAATTTTAGAAAAACAGACATAGCTAAACTTGAGTCTTGCTAAAATAAAATAGGAAGGTTTGCCACAGATTCTCCACTCAAGGTAAATCACTGTACAGTTCTAAAACAACTGAACTGGCTAGAACTGCCACACTCCTCTTCTACAACCAACTCATACTAGGCCACAAAATTCTATATCACCCCAATAACACCCCTGGATAACGGGATTCTTCAATGTTACACCACCCATAGGACTCTCTGCTCCAGTAACAAATTCCTCACAGGCATAACTAAAGCTAATAATAATGCAGATGAATCCCTTTGGAATACACTACCCTCAAATGTAACAAATGCAACCTCCATAATACAATTCAAAAAAATTCTCAACGCCCATTTGACTGGCAATTGACTCTGTTCATGTACTAATCCAGGTTAGTCCATACCCTTAACCTAATATACTATCCAACTGTTTCCACTTCCCCACTGCAAACTCATCAACTAAATTAAAAAACAATTATCCGCTACTACTATCCACAACTGTTTCTACCTGTTGACTGCTACAATAACTAAATCATAAACTTTCTACAATCCTCTACCCATCTCATCTTCTCCTGTGGTGTACCAGCACATCGTTTCCTGGTATAGACTACAACATCTTATCATTCTATGATTCTCACTCTGGCAAGTAATACATTGAATTAGCTCTATATCACTCAGAAATACTAAAAATTAAATTAGGTTCTATATATTTTCTTAATAATTGTGCCATAATGCATTTCTTTAAATATATTTGTTATATATGTGATATAACTGTTCAAAATTGTCTGTAGGATAAAATGTTTTATTACTATCATAATGTACATTATTATGTTTACTAAACATGAAGCTTTTCTCCCTGGGCCTCCACTGAAAAGGACTTGTGTAAAATAATATAAAAAAATAAATAAATGAATGAATGAATACACATATTATCAAATCTGCTGGCCATTCCCTTATGAGTATAGCAGGACATAGTTAACTTCCCCTTTCAGACTACACAGTGAAAACATTTATCTTTCAAGTAGTCTCGTGCTGTGGTTTGAGCTTAAAAAAGATTAGAAAGGAGTAATATTAGACATATCTAAATAGCATCCTAAAGATTATTTTTTTTCAAATCTGAACATCTTTAACATTAAGGAGTTAATTTCTTTATTAGTAACAAATAATGTTTTGGAGGGAATCAGAGGCACCATCAGGAATTACACTACAGGTTATATTTGACTGCTGAACATATCTTATTTAGTATTAGCTTCCTCAACTAAGTTTATTACATCATCTCAGTTTAATTAGAGCCTCATTAACCAGTTTTATTTTCATGCTTGCTTCTTTGCCATAGCCCTTAAAAAAATAGATGGGAGAGTTTAACACCTGAAGCATGTTTTTCAACATAGTAGCTGCTCTTGAACAGGAAAAAACATTACAAAACAAGATGAAAACTTAGCCTGATGTCAAACATAAAAAGTCATCAACAAAAACACCTCACAGAAAACCTAGAATACAAACCCAAAAATAGGTATCTCACCCAATGAATCTTACCTTCAAAATTCCACCATGGATAGACAGCACCCAGGATGTCAGAGGCAATGAAATGGAAACATAATCAGAGGTACATTTATGGGGTGGGGCAGACAATGAATGAACATCCACCCCAGTATTAATTGTACTACTTTCAGAGCAATCCAGCATAGCTCCACCCCTTCTTCCACATCAACAGCTGTCCAAATAAAGGCTCCTGATCTTACATACCCCTCAAGTGAACTTATCTGTAGAAACAGATCACAGTTTAAGTAATTTTCTAGCTCTCATGGCAAATCCGAATGCTGCAAGCTGTACCCTTCCAGGTTCTCATATTACTGCCCATGTACCTCCCAACATTAAAGAGAAGGTATTTAGGGGGGTTACTTGGACATTTTTGATTTCACTGACACTGACAAAATACAGAGGATAATTGAGGCTGAGAATATGGGATCCAAAGATCTAGCTGCAGCATTGGTGCTCTAGGTAAAAAAGCTTCCTCTACCATCATAAAAAAATGACACAGCTGGGTTTTAGGGTTCACAGTTTATATGGCTGTCTTAATCAAGAAGTACCCTAATCAAGCTCTTTCTTTGTTAGCCTACTTTCTTATGATCAGTGAAGCACATCACTTTCAGGGAGGGTGGTGTGGTCCTGCTGTGCCCAGCATTTAAGGAAGGCAAAGGCAATGGGCATATTGCTTCACTGGGCTCATTGCCACTCTGTCATTTGACTCAGTGTCATGCTTAACAAGCGTGATTACCTTGGTCTTCCTCATTCATCAAACATTCACCTAAAAACAGAATATTGTTAGACATTCAATAATGGCAAATTTACTTGGCCAACTTGCTACTTTGTGTACCTTTGTTCCCATTGTGGAAGGAACCACTCTGCAATTAGGTGCTGGTCAAAGAAAGGAGAACTGGCATCAAACATCAGCTCATCTGTGGTTGAGAAACCACCTGTTGCTAGACAAAACTTGACATCCAGAATTAACTCTCCTTTTCATGGACAAAGTTGAAACTCTATGGTCGATAAATTAGTGAAGCAAATATCTAGTTACTCCAACAAATAAGCAGCTAGTTTCCTCATTCAAGGGTTTTCATCAGGTTTTGTCATCAGTTTTTCAATTACAGAGGATGCCAAATCAGTGAAGAATCAAAGGGAAGGAAAAGAAGATGTACAATCTAATTGAGATCAAGCTGCAGGAGGGTTTTTGTAGGCTCTTCCACTCAATCCCCTTGGCCAATATTTAATATTTCCCCCATTGAGCTAATTCTGAAAAGACAATAGGAAAGTTTTGACTTGTCCATCACGTGTCTCTCTCTGTTGGAGCCTCTATCAATGCCTTCATAGACAAGGAACAAACCAAAGTAAACTATACATCTTTTTACCAATCTGCACAGGTTATCAGGAAATTTTCAGACCTCTGGCATTGTAAACTAGACATTTAATCTACTTTCTGACTCCTCCTGATCAGAGAACAACATTTTTAATTGATAAATTCTATTTTGACAAAGCCATGCCCATGGGCTGCTCCACAGCTTGCTCTGTTTGAAACTTTTAGCCCCTCTTTGCATTGGTGTTGGCAGCACTGAGAACCTGCTCAGGCCATCGTCCACTATTTGGATGATTGTCTCATAGTAGGCAAAAGGAAAGAGGCAGTCAAAGAACAAATAAAACATTTTATGGAATTACCCCTCATATTAAGCGTTCTTCTTGCCGTAGACAAGTTGGCTGGCCCTTGTGGGGTCATTACTTTCCTGGGTTTAGTAATTGACATCCCTGCAATAGCATTTAGATTACCAGTTGGTTGATAAGTTACAGCAACTTGGTTTCATGATTGACCAGTATCGCTCGGTCGACAAGGTTAGAATAGGTAAGATTAAGAAGTTACATGAGCTCCTTAATTTTTGTCGCTGTATGATTTCTCCAGGTGGGACCTTCTTGAGATCATTATCCAGTTTATTGAAAGGTAGACATTACAGGCACCAGTGTATATATGTATATATATATATATATATATATATATATATATATATATATATATATATATATAGATCTCCAGTAGTATCAAAGATGACCTTCATTTATGAAAGCAATTTTTTGAATGATTGCAATGGACCACACTTTTGCAAAGCCCTTGAGTTTCATCTGAGCTTCTCCAGCTCATTACTGCAGATGGTTGGCAGCTGAATGGCCTACTTCCTGATCTGAGGAAAGGAAATGTGACATAACCTTTTTAGAAATGTTACCATTCTAGGTAGCTGTCCCTATATGGGTAGATGAATGTGTGATGCTTTCCTTTCTTATATCAGATAGTAACCATAATACTTTGCCTGGGTTCCTATTAGAACGACGAAAATACATTTTGTAACCACCACAGCTGAAAGACAAACTACGTTAAATGAACACTGCTCCGGCACTATGAAGGCTGTCCTATTCCTTTCAGGATACACATCCAAAACGTATGAACAGTCTTACGAAAGGTTCAATTCAAATTTATTGCACTTAAAAAATAAAATAAATTAAATAAATAAATTACACCACAAACGATTAAGCGCTTTCATCTCCTAGGACGGAGACTTCATCAGAATCTATTAAACATACACCAAAGCTCCTTTTATATTGTTCTAGCAATCATTTAAAATTGCAATTACTTAATTAAACAATTTATAAATTAAAGTGACTCTAGCTTGTTGCAGTTTACCATAGAAAAAACGTATATGCAGCCTGCAAATGATCGTTTTACACATTTACCCTAAAAAAACAAGACTGCATATATAAACTAAACCTCACATATATAAAGCGCAAATAGTACATAAATGAACAAATGAATAAACAAATGAATAAGCAAAGTTGCCCACACCTAAAAATGCGTAGTTCGCTATTTGGGACTTGAAGAAAATACGAATTACAGTAAGATGTATTGTAATAAATACACCATGAAATAAATAAAAAGCTTTTGCCCCACAGGACTCTTACATTCTTACTCAAGATTGTACAAATTTTTGTTCACCTCTGAATGATACAATTATTCATGGAGGGCATAAACAACAAGCAGGTGAATAAATAAATGAATAAAACAAATAAAACAGGATAGGACAAATGCATAAATCCATACACATGTAAGCAAGTACATCAAGTTTCACATAAAAAATGTTGTGCAAAGGTCAGTATATTTGAGGGCATAGGTTACATAGTGTAAAATACATAATTAAAGTATACATGGCAATGGTTGATGTGTTTTATACCTAAGTAATAATAAATATATTTAAAATTTCCTAAATATAAAATCTCATGTGTGACAAAATAAGTAACATAAATTAAATGCGTGTATTGAATTAATATGCATATATTATTAACACTATGCTGTTTTTATGCTTAATAAATATCAAGTTAAAAATGTGTGTATTGTATAAATATATATGTAAATATAAATGGATGGATACATGGGACTACATAAGAAGAATGAAAGACATTTTAGATAAGGACGAAAATTATGGTTTGGTCACCAAAAATGAGATAAATATATTGTACAGGAAGATTGACCTCATTCTGGAGGATAACTTGTTTACAGTCATGATAAATATGGCATTGGATAGGTATTTAAAAGTGCCAAAACCGGTTATTCCAGCAATTTTTGGTATACCGAAGATACACAAGTCACTTTCTGACCCGCCTTTGAGACCTATTGTTGATTCACAAGGTTCAAAAACGCAGCCCATGGCAATTTATGTGGATGTTATGACAAAGCAATTTTGTAGTAGATGGCAACATATATTAAAGGACTCCTGGGATTTCTTAGGAAAAATAGGAGAGAGTACTTACATAGATAGCATGTTTTTATCACTATTGATGTGAAGGAGTTGTTTTCAGTCATACCACAAAATACAGGGCTAGAATGGTTTGAAAAAATATTAAGTGAAATGGATTGGCTTACACCTGTTGAGTTTAGAAATGTGCTTAAAAGTATGGAGTTGGTACTAAAGTACAATTTTATTTATTTTGAGGGTGACTATTATCACCAGAAAGAAGGGGTGGCGATGGGGTCTGCCTGTGCCCCGGTATATGCTAATATAATTATGTTGCATTGGGAAAGGGAACATATCTTTAGTTCAGTATACAACCAATACATTGTTAGATACTTCAGGTTTTTGGACAATATTTTTGTCTTATGGAATGGTACTAGGGAATGCATTGAAGAATTTATAAGCTCCATAAACCATACTACTCTATTTTTGCATTTTACGCATCAGATAGAGACAGATGTGGTACATTTTTTGGATGTGAACTTAACCAAGGACCGTGTAAACAAATGTTACAAGTCTAGTATATTCAGGAAGGAACATTATTCCAACGCCTATCTACATTATGATAGTGATCACCCATACCAGCTTAAGAAAAATATTGTGAAAGGCCAGATGATAAGAATGGCTAGGATGATCTCTGATGAAGAAGAATTTTTGAATGAGATTAAGTATGTTGAAGGATTGTTTATAGAAAGGGGTTACCCTATGGACTTAATAAATTCTGTTAGGGAGTATGTGACCTCAGAGAGGGGGACCAGATACATCCCGCTTTTGAAACATGGTAACAAAGAAGGGAAAGAAGCTGGTGATATTAGTACTAGTAATGGCAATGAAGGGACTAATACGCAAAGTATTAAAGAAGTCAAGTCTATGCCTTACCTAACTACCACTCACTTTCAAGGTCTAGGGTGGTTAAAGAAAAGTATATACGAAGCTTGGGATATGTTTAGAAGCATGGCATCAAAAACAGATGTGTTTAAGAATTAATTAAAATTTAGTTTTAGGAAAAATGTAAACATTAAAGACATTATAGAAAAAAAGAAAGTACCTGAGAATGGAACCAAAAGGAAACAAGGAACCTTTAGGTGTGGTAGATGTGTGCAATGTTCGTACATCTTAGAAACTAGGGAGTTAAAAATACCTAGTTTACCTTTAACACTAATAGCTAAAAAGTACAGCAGCTGTTATTCTAAGGGGTAGTCTATCTGGTGACGTGCAAGGCCTGTGACAGTTATTACGTAGGTAAAACTGAGAGACATTTGAGAAACAGAATTTATGGACACATTAGGGACATAAACAGGCACAACTAGAATAATGCCTTATATAGGCATGCCCTTAAATGCCAAGCAGCTGACTTTAAATTCTGGGTGCTAGAAGAAGTTGAATATCCTGAGCGTGGGGGTGATTGGGAAACAAGAATTGAATACAGAGAGATGATTTGGCAGTTAAGGCTGGATGCCAGTAGTGGCAAAGGTCTTAATGACCACATATCAATCACCCCAGCTCTGAAGATATTGGCAATGGACCCTAAAATAATGAAATGTTGAAAATAATAAGATAAAATGCTGAAAATAATGAAAAGTTGACTGAACTCACATCAGTCTTAATTTAACAAACCCAATATTGAAAAGAAAAGATAGTTTTTCATTACTTATATACATTTTTCATGCCTTTTATGTTTACAGTGATTTTTAATAATTTGTTTTTAACAATTTGTTTTTTAACTCACTATTTGCAAATTAAATATTTATATATTTGTATTTTGAACATACATTATCGATTACATTTATACAATATACCTATACATATAAATTTATTTATATACATTTATATTTACATATATATTTATACAATACACACATTTTTAACTTGATATTTATTAAGCATAAAAACAGCATAGTGTTAATAATATATGCATATTAATTCAATACACGCATTTAATTTATGTTACTTATTTTGTCACACATGAGATTTTATATTTAGGAAATTTTAAATATATTTATTATTACTTAGGTATAAAACACATCAACCATTGCCATGTATACTTTAATTATGTATTTTACACTATGTAACCTATGCCCTCAAATATACTGACCTTTGCACAACATTTTTTATGTGAAACTTGATGTACTTGCTTACATGTGTATGGATTTATGCATTTGTCCTATCCTGTTTTATTTATTTGTTTTATTCATTTATTTATTTATTTATTCACCTGCTTGTTGTTTATGCCCTCCATGAATAATTGTATCATTCAGAGGTGAACAAAAATTTGTACAATCTTGAGTAAGAATGTAAGAGTCCTGTGGGGCAAAAGCTTTTTATTTATTTCATGGTGTATTTATTACAATACATCTTACTGTAATTCGTATTTTCTTCAAGTCCCAAATAGTGAACTATGCATTTTTAGGTGTGGGCAACTTTGCTTATTCATTTGTTTATTCATTTGTTCATTTATGTACTATTTGCGCTTTATATATGTGAGGTTTAGTTTATATATGCAGTCTTGTTTTTTTAGGGTAAATGTGTAAAATGATCATTTGCAGGTTGCATATACGCATTTTCCAAGTTAAACTGCAACAGGCTAGTACCACTTTAATTCAAAAATTGTTTAATTGAGTAATTGCAATTTTAAATGACTGTTAGAACAATATAAAAGGAGTTTTGATTTATTTTTAATTGATTTTGATGAAGTCTCCGTCCTAGGAGACGAAAGCGCTTAATCGTTGGTGGTGTAATTTATTTATTTAATTTATTTTATTTTTTAAGTGCAATAAATTTGAATTGAACCTTTTGTAAGACTGTTCATACGTTTTGGATGTGTATCCTGAAAGGAATAGGACAGCCTTCATAGTGCCAGAGCAGCGTTCAGAAAATGCATTTTGTCTAATGCATTTTTGTCGACACATGCAGAGCGAACAGGCAAATCAGCGAAGCGGCTGTTCAGCAAATTCTTTCCCTGAGAAAGAAGTCACTTGACCACTTCGTTGATTTGCCGTGTTTTGCAGTGTAGTGTGGTCACTTGTCCGGTATAGCTCCCAAGCGTGAATGTGCAACAGTTACTGACCTTAGGGTTAGAGTGTGGGTTAAGGTAAGTGCATATGTGTGAAAGTGTTTACTGTTTTTTATTTTGCATTAGATGTATGGCTGAGTTATGTGTGTATGTGTTTTCAGCTGTTTACGTTTGTTTTTGGGGGGTAGAATTGCGGTTAAGGTAAGTGTGTATGTGTTTGGAACTGTTTATGTAAATGTGCGAGAGTTACTGACCTTAGGGTTAAGGTGCAGGTTAAGGTAAGCACATATGTTTTAAAATGTTTACTGTTTTTTTTTTTTTTCGTTAGATGTATATTTGGGTTACGTGCATATGTGTAATTAGTTGTCTGCTGGTTTTTGGGAGGGGGTATAATTAGGGTTAGGGTATATGTGTCTGTGTTTGGAAGTGTTTAATGTTTTTTTTGGGGGGGGTTGGAGCAGCGATTTCTTTCCCTATGAAAGAAATGACTGTTCTGTGGTTTCGACATTTTCAGCTTTCGCTGAAAATGTGTCAGTGAAACATTGTTCGCTGTTTTCAACATTCAGGTTTCAATATAGACCCCTTTGCCTTGCAGGGAGGAAGGTCTTGTTGATCATAGGGCACTCATCCAGAGAGCAGAACTGAGGATATTTGCTCATCCAAAGGGGTTAACCCTCCATTTGGGCCCAAATTGTTGGATGATCCATTGGTGTGGTCATCTTGGCTTATTTTGGTTTGTGGTGTGGGAGATATGCCCTCATTTGATAGTCAGCTGGTCTAATCCTGATGCTGTGATTGTACATCCCAGAGGTAATAATACAACTAAAATTGCTAAGAAGATATTACTAGCTTACCTTTTAATGGATATTTCCACTCTGCACCATTCTCATTCTTTCTTATTGGTCTTTTCCTCTGCCCTGCTGCCGAGGTTCCTTTGGAAAGATTCTCTAAAACCTACAGCCATCAAGATATCAAGGTGTTTCATCAACTTTAGGGCAACTCATTCAGCAGAAGCCCTAGGTATCTATGTGACTGAATATTTGAAATTAGAAAAACTGGATAAGTATTTTAAGAGCCCAATGGAATACATTTAAATGCTTTGGCTTTAGGCCTATTCAGTCTGCAGCTGTCTTCTGTTATTAATAAGATAGTTGACTAAAATGTTTAGTCAACCTTCACACTGTTTTGGTCTCTACGTAGCTGTGTTTAATATTGTAAATTTCCTCAGTCCAAAGTCTACTTTAGCCTACCTTTAGAGGATCCAAGAACAGGTTAGTCATTCTTCGCACTTCTGAAGTTTAACTTATTGACTATCCTCGCATAGAGGTGCCATGAACTGGGGAACAGCATGCAAAAGCAAGCTGATGGGCAGTTGCTTTAAGGCCTAAATCCCCATGTATACCCCCTTTTATGATTCAGCAGCTTGGTCTTGTGTTGGGTGGCCCAGAAAGCCCTTCTAGGTCATACATTTACATAATGGCAATGAGTGATAAGTCCCGAGTTAGTTGGTAATGTGGTCTATCCATGCAGGCTTGGTGTACACACTCAGGCAGTATTTCAGGTGCTGACACAGACTGGGTGATGTCAACCACCTTCCTGGGTTATGGTCAAGTCTGTGGTATGTTACTGAAAGTAAATTATCTTTACTTGGAGTATTGCTGTTTGGTGTTATTTTCATATATTGATCATTTAATAAACTGCTCACAAATGCAAATGGTGTGTTTATTGATTTGGATTGAGAAGCAATGTGTTGCTGTTATTTTGTGAATAGCTTATTCTTCTGTTTCAATTAATGTTGCATGTTTGGTTAAGTATGCATTTCCTGTGATCTTATTTCTCCCTTTATTAGGTTTAAAGGAGTTGACATACTGCCTAATTTGTATGTCATACTGAAGCAAAACATGTTCAGGTATTCACCTTGTTACTTATTTAAGTTAAATAGTACATAGGCAGATCCAGACTGACAACTTTTGGGTTATGACCCAGGAGCACAGGAATGCACATCAGCACATTTATGGAATGTATATAAAATGACCACATAGATTAATATATTCACATTTAGGCAGCAGACTTTTACATTTTTAGCTGAATAGCATTTATACAACTGTGAACAAATGGTGTTAGCAAACATATTTTAGCAGTTTAGCATATTCATTATACAATAAAGATTACTTAATTTATCAATATACATAATTCACTTATGTGCTTTATGAGCATTCACAACTGTAAATTTAACAGTAACCAGTTTAAATATTGTTATGGATATAGAGTATACTTGCTTTATCAGTATATATAATTTGCTTATCTGCTTTATGAGAATTCACAACTATAAATGTAATAATAACCAGTTTAAATATTGTTCTGGATATAAAGTATTAAAAATTAAGTTGTGTGTTTGCTGTCTTTTAAATAGAAATGGAACAGATCCATGTTATTTGTTCTGACACAATAGAATGAAATAGGTTTGGATGAGAAGGTGGTGGTTTAACTTTTTTGTAATTGTTTTAGCAAAAAAAAAGCAATAACTGCTTATTTTATTTTCTGCACAATTTATTTTATTCATATTATTTGTCATTTGTTTACCAGGCTAGTCCAGCTGAGCCAAAGGCCCATTTTCAGTAGAGACCTGAGAATAAAAGCTCCTGAAAAAATAAGCCAAAAATTACTGTGTATACGTTCAAAAAAGAATATTGCATATTATACAATGACTTCCTATTAATATTTGAAAACGTGCACACTGATTGGCCAGCCCAACCAGCATGCCCGTTGTAAATCCCACAATATACTAATGGAAAAAGGTCCGGTCACCCGGACTTCTTTTCATTGGTATATTGTTTAAATTTTATTTTTATTTCTTAAAAAAAATAAAATCTTTAGCTCTGACTACGGACATACCAGAGAGGAAGCTTGGACAAAATACTAGGGAAATCAGGTATGTTAATATCCCTTGTATTTCTTCCTTGCTGTCTTTCTCCTACCCTTAAACTGTCCTAAAGTTTTTTTTTTTTTAATTAAAAAAAAAAAAAAAAGAACACAAAAACGGAGCAACAGAGACTTTCTTTTCTCCGTTGCTTCCATTTCAAATCCTAGATGTACTGGGTACTCTTACACTATTCCTGCATGGACATCACTGCTATATGCTAATTACCCCATTTGCTGGTGAAAACTATGCAAATGAGGTGAATTAACGATCCAGGAAGCAGGCAGGTGTTTGTGCAGGAATAATGTAACCTGCAGAAATGTGTTCAGTTACAAACCAAATACATTTCTGCAAATTACAAAACAGAGGCATGACAGCTCAAAAGAAAGCATGTATTTAATGTAGTAGGCATGCCAGTGGTCAAATATATGGCCATTGGCATGAGAAATAGTTGCAAAATTATAAAAAGTAACTTTCATTTTTGTTTTGGCTGATTTTGGATGTTTAAGTGTAGGGCAGCGGTACGCAAACGGGATTGGCCCGAAAATAAGAAAAAAAAGTTGGAAATAAGCTTTTAAACCCAAATCAGCATTTTGCCATAATAGTCAATGGCATGCATAAGACAACAATACCAGGGATTAGTGGCTGCTAAGGGAGAAGTCTCTGTGTCAGTGTGGTAACTATGAATTAGCATTCTGTTTTATGCAAATGAGGGAATTGATACTGAATCACAGATTTCCTGTCAATGTTAGCTTGCACCCAACCGTGTAGGTGCAGCAACACCATTGCATAAGTATAAGAGGTAGATGACCTCATAAGGGGGAGTGTCATGTATGCTGTAAGCTTACTAGAGCTCTGTAGCCCGTGTTTGCCCTTATAGACAGGAAGGTTTAGTTGTGTGCACGCA
>NC_056735.1:1238514987-1238671272 GCF_019279795.1 Protopterus annectens | reverse complement strand
TGGTTATTTTTTTTATTTTGGAGGAGTGTATCTTGGTTTTATTTGTGATGTCTCATCTCATGCATCCCTGTAGATGCTCATAGGATGCACTTGTAAATGATTCTGCAGATTGCATACCATTATCCTATAGCAAGAGGTCTTGGGAAGTGTGCAGTTTGCTTTTGCAAATGTCTTCACAGTGATTTCATTGACTGGGTGTTGGGGCGGGATGTGGATGTCCAGTGTGATTACTTAATGATCTGATATTACCAGCGAGGAGTTTATCTCTGTTGTGGAACACTGGTACCCCATGTTGGTGATGATCATGTCCAGTATGTTGTCACCTCTAGTGGGCGTGCTGACCAGCTATTCCAGGGTGTTAGGGTTTCTTAACTCTAGGACACATTGGGCAAAGGACGTTGTATATGAGTAATTCACCCACTCAATATTTGGGTAGTTGTAATCTCAAAAAGCCTTCCCCTGCATGCAAGCTATTGCACGGCTAGAGCAAATGTAGATTTCACAAAAAAAGAAGCCAGCAACTGTGAGCTGTGAAAACTAATTTAATTAGTAAAACATGTAAAGAACTTCAGTAAGCAAAACAGACCGGTTTCGGCTTTGGTTTTTACCTAGCCTTCATCAGTGCAAATCCACATAAAACATTTGAAGTCCTTTATATAATACATGATAACTGAGAACAAAACATGATTGGTGAGCTCATGGATATGCATATAATTATTCATAAATATTCATTAAGTCCAGGCTGAAATAGTGCACCTAGTTTTACTATCCATTTCTTTTCCTTTGCATTCAGTTTAATATGCCATCTTGATTTGCTACTTCTATCACCAATTATTTTATCAATAATTGTGAAATGAAATTTGGCTGTACTGTGTTTAAGAGTATGTTTATACAATGCATTACTTGCTCTTTTGCATCTGACATCACTCAGATGTTCAGATATGCGTAGTTTAAAAGGTCGTGATGTTTGGCCAATATATAATGCATGACAGCTACAAGAGGCCATGTAAATAATCCAATCAGTGTTGCAGTTGATGTCAAAGATATGACTGCTGTTATTGCTAGAAAAATGCTTGGTTTTTAATACATATTTGCAATTACTACAATATCCACAAGGCATACAGCCCACACGTTTATTTCCTAATATTGATGTCTGAATCATATGCAAATTCCTAGATTCAGAGTGATGTTTATAATGATTGAAATAGGCACCCGAGTTTTTGCCTTTTCTAAATGAAAATAAACATGTTTCAAGTATATGGCTGGACAAGACAGAATCTGCTAAAAGTATATTCCAATGTCTTTTGATGATATCAATAAATTTGTTTGTATTTCTGCCATAGGTAGTTGTAAATCACAAAATATTGTTATTGCTCGTGATTTATTCCTGTATCTGAGGAGATCATCATGATTGAGTTTGGATGCATAATTACTAGCAATAGTAACATAACCCATGCGGTAGTCCCTTTCTTTAAACCTATCAGTCAAATCCTGGCAATAATCCTGAAAAGTATTGTCATCTGAACAAATACGTCTCATTCTGATAAATTATGATTTTGGAATATTTCTAGCTACATGTTTAGGATGAAAGCTGGAGGCGTGGAGTAAGGTGTTACATTTGGGATATTTACGGAATACTTGTGTGCTAAGTGTATTGTTTGCATTTCTTGTGACTAATACATCCAAATAGGTAATCCTATATTTATCATAGTTGATGGTAAAGTGTAGGCTCCATTTGTTGTCATTAAGATATTCAACAAATTCCTTCAAGTATTCAATATCAGACCTCCACACCATCCAGCAATCATCTAAATATCTACGCCAAATATCGATCTCAGCCAAATAGAGATTGTGTGTGTCATCATATATTATTTGGTCTTCGATATATGCCATATATAAATCAGCATAGATAGGGGCAAAAGATGCCCCCATGGCAGTACCTGTGAATGCAAAGGAAAAGAAATGGATAGTAAAACTAGGTGCACTATTTCAGCCTGGACTTAATGAATATTTATGAATAATTATATGCATATTCATGAGCTCACCAATCATGTTTTGTTCTCAATTATCATGTATTATATAAAGGACTTCAAATGTTTTATGTGGATTTGCACTGATGAAGGCTAGGTAAAAACCAAAGCTGAAACCGGTCTGCTTTGCTTACTGAAGTTCTTTACATGTTTTACTAATTAAATTAGTTTTCACAGCTCACAGTTGCTGGCTTCTTTTTTTGTAGTTGTAATCTCCTCATATAATGGTGTTTGATTAGACCTTTATATTTGCCATTGTTCTCCGGAATACTGAGTGAGGTTCCTGAGACAAGGTACGTGATCTGTAGCAGGCTACAATCTGATGGGCAACTTTGCCCAATCTTAGTTGCACTTGCATGGTCTCCAAGACCTCATGCTGTGCCAGTAACCTGAAGGTGTGGATATCCATAAGGTAAATGGCTACACCCCTTCCTTTTGTATTTTGCTTGTGGTTTTGGGTCCAAAGGTCAGAGTGATTGTGAGTGTTTTACGTGGATCATATCCAACAGCTCTATCTTTAACATAGCTTTGTATGTTAGGCAGTGAACACCTCTGAGCAGGCGATATGCATGGGAGTACGGATGGAGCATTTTGCGATGGTCTGTGTATGGCATGTATTTCAGGCCACTAATGCTCTTTGTGAGGTATTGCTGCTGGCTTTCCAGTTGTTGTTGTTGTCTTGTGAGGTACATAGCAACAGTGGCGCTGTACTCTTTTATAGTTCTAGTGAGTGGTGAGTAGAGGGGAACAATGTCCTCTTCTATTCTGCATGAGACACATTTTGTGATGAGGCATGCCACATAAGAGGGTTTCCTGACTACTGTGGGAATGTGCTTATCACAGTTGTGTCCACTGTCCACCTGTAACCCAGGGTCTCTTATCACACTTACAGTGTGAAGTATACTACCACCTATGTTGTTGTTCATGGCTACAAAGTTTTTAACAAAGGTGATGATAATACACCTTTTGACATTGAGCTACAGCCCATGGCTTGGACAACAGCCATCTATCTCAGTGAGGCCCTTTTGTAGGATGTCTACATCTTTAGTGTTTACAATGATGGCTCCTAGCTTGCAGTCCTCTGGAAACTTCAGTAGCCACAGGCCTTCCATGTTAATGTTTACTTCAGGGAAGTAGATTCTACACAGCCTGGGAAGTTATCTAGTCCCATGGCTGCTGTGATACTGACTTTGGAGAGTGTTTTTTACCTGTGCAGCTGTGAAGACAGCAACTTTGCAGTCTTCCATTATAGAGATGTGCTCTTTCATGGGTGAGAGGGGGTAAAGTTAACACTGATCCTATCTGCCAGGATGTTGGCAATATCAGTTGGCTCTGTACATTTAGTGCCATTGAGCTGTAACTCAGAACAGATCTGAGTGTAGCCATGACATGGACCTGTCTGTTGGGCAGAGATCTCCTGAGTAGACAGTATGCAACAGAGTGAGATTGCATTACATTCAGTCTTGTTGCATGGGGCAACTATTTGAGGCCAGTAATCCTCTTGTTAAGGTACTTCATTGGTCTTTCTAGCTGCTGAACGTGCCTAGTCAGATTCATCGCAAGTGTGTTGTGGTACTCTCTGACAGGTCTGATGACTGCTGAGTAGTGGCAACCTCCTTTGACCTTTATGCACAGACCTTGGCAGTTTGTGTGAACACATAGCAGGATTTTCAGACCAGTTTGTGAATGTGTTTCTGGAAATAGAGATGACTATACACATTTGTCCATAGATCCCTTATTATCACATCCATATTTAGCCTAAGTGTGTGAGCATGCCCAGTATGACCTTTCAGTGTGATGCTGAATGCAATCCACTACATTTGTTGAAGTGTGTGAGCATGCACAGTATACACATTTATACTATATGTGTATGGTAAATCAAGTTGTATTTTTACAGCAGGGCTCACCTTTGTGTCATAGATGAACAGAGATCATGCTGTGCCTGCAGGGCTTCCATGAGACACTTTGAATAGACTTATCAACATTTATACATACAGGGGGGACAGCTATTCTTTGTACATTTCTACCCGTGGGCACACCGGATTGTTACTGTGGGTGTACATAGGATGTGGGTTTCACTTGACACTTATACACATTTGCTGTGCCTGCACTGCTATGTACAGGACACCATTGCAGTCTGTACTGTTGCCTATCATACTGGCTTGAGGCATACTACTGTACTACAGATCTTAGCGTCCAATGTCATATATATTAGCTTGTGACTTCATAGCCTACACAACCCACATCGCAACACCTGGCCTGATGTTCTCTGTCTGCATAGGTGCGTGGGTGAGGTTACCCATTTGCCTCTTTAGGGGCATGATACGGCATTGCTTTGTGTTTGCATTAGTGTACAATTGTCCTGCTGTCTGTGCCACTGAAATGCTATCATGGCTTAGTGGTTCAGTACTGTGACTATAGTGCACAGTATGCTGGGTTCAAGCCCTGTCACTGCTTTTTATTTTCATGCTGGCCAGACCAGACTGCTTAAGGAACAGTAAAGCAGATATGAGCATGTTTAACTGACTTTGCTCAACTTTCCCTGACCTTGCCCAACATTGCACGAGCAATTTTGTTTACATATACTAGATATTGGTGAAAGCTGCTTAGCACTGCTTTATATTGCTTAAAACATGTCAATCATGCCTCAGGTGGTGCTGCAGGGCTGCCTATGATGGATGCACATACTACACTGCCTATACATGTTTGGAAACAGGTAGTGTCAAGTTAGGCATCTGTTTTATTTTATGTGCAAGTCAGAGAGAGGTATCATTTCCAGGGTTCCTACTGAGCCAGTGTATGTCCTATGTGTTGCCTCTTTGCCAAGGACAAGGCATACTGGTTATGCCTCCTTCTGCCTGCTGGGGCAGGATCAGGTTGTTCCTCCTCCAAGTCACGCTGTGCCTGTGCAGGCCTTGGCAATGGTGGGGGGTTGCTTGGCCCTGCCCCATGCTGTTCCTGCTGCAGCGGTTTTCGCATGATCATATTGTGTAGCATGGCACATACCATGACAATTTGGGTACATGTAGTTGGTGAGTACTGCAAGGCTCCACCAGATGTGTCCAGGCACCGGAACCATGACTTGAGCATCCCAAACACATGCTTGATTACATTTTGTGTTTGTGCGTGTGCCTCAGGTGTGTGTGCATTTCTGATGGGTGACATCAGCCATGGCTCCAGTGCATATCCAGCATCCCCCACTAGGTGACCATCAGGGATGTCCCCATTGGCAAATGTCTGGTACAGCTGCGACAAATGCCAGATATGGGAATCGTGGTAGCTTCCAGGGTAGCCAGCACACACATTCAGTATTATGCTCTGGGCATCACACATGACCTGGCAGTTGATGGAGTGGAAGCCGTTGTGATTGATGTAGGCCCTACCCCGCTCACCAGCTGCTGCTTTGATGTGTATGTGCGTGCAGTCAATTGCACCCACTACCTCAGGGTATTCTGCTATTTGCTTGAAGAGACGCATATTGCTGGCCAATACCTCACGGGAATTGGGGAAATATACATGATCACCGACATGTGCTGACATGGCATTCAGGAACTGGTGCAGTACCCTTGATGCTGATGCCTGTGAATCCCCATCATATCACCAGTTGGTCTCTGGAAGGTACCTGTTGCTAGTATTCTTAGGCCAACACATACCTTGGTTTCCACTGGGATGGGTTTCCCTCTGTTGATTCTGTGTGTGAGGCGTGGCCTGCACAGCTCAACAGTTTGCTGCAGGAGCTCTCTGTCCACTCTATAGTGCTCCACTATCTCCAGCTCATGTAGCCCCTGGTAGGTACCCTGGGTCTGTACAGTCTTCTCCGTCTCCTCACTGTGGGTTGCTCAGCAGCATTCACAATGGCACCACCCTCAGCATCTTGCACATGTTGCCTTCTAACAGCAATGGCAACCCCTAACATTTTTATGTCTCAGTTTAAGCATTTTAAGTTTTCACTTCTCTTTGTTGACTTCAGTGTTGCAGTGTTTCTGAGAAAAACATGGGGGGAATGTTGTTTGCAGAGTTTTAAGTGCTGGGCTGGGCTAGTGTACTACCTGTGTAATTATCTGATTCTGATTGATTTCACCTGGCAGCGCTGCTAGTTCTCCTTGGTTAACTTCCTACTACTTCTTTTCCTTCCTTTTCCCTTTCTGTTTCCACAGGGTGCAGCGCCGCGCAAACAAGTGCAAACACGTGCACACAAGCGCACACGCGCACACACAGGCTTACACAGACTTAGGCGGGTGCACATTTGTGTATACAAGCTTAGATGGCCTTACACAGGCTTAGACGGGTTTACACGCATGCACACAGTATAAGCAGCTTTGCAAGAAACTTTAGTGATAGTCACGGCGTACACCTTCAGTTTATGGGTTTCAGTTTAGACAACTGTAGACACACCTCTTTTAGTCCTGAGTAACTCGCAGCAAACACATGCCATTCTGCTCCAATAAGCTTACAGTCTTTTTGATACATACCCCCTTATGATGTCACCCATCTTCTACTCTGTTACTCCCCTTATCCTACTCTTACACTCTAGGGACATGGTTCACATAGGAGGAAAAATTGGGATTCACTATCCTTATCCTCATTTGCATAGGATTGCCTACTAATGCTTGGTTACAACTTTCAGACTGAGCTTCCCCCCTTAGCAACCACTACTCAGTAGCCATGTTGTCTCCAGCCTGCCATTCACTTGCATGGCAGATTAATATTTTGAATTAAATCCATGTTTGTGGCTTTTAAATTTTGATTTTCTGATTTTTAGTGCACCACACATTTGCGTGGCGCTGCGCTACTCTTAAACATCAGAGATCTAGGGGGAAAAATTATTTTTATTACTTTGCAACACATAACAATGCCAATGGCCATATATTTGGCCATTGGCATGCTTCATCAACTGGATGCATCCTTTATTTGGAGCTGTCATGGCTCCGTTTTGCTATTTGCAAAACGGTACTCATTTGCCATTCAAGTACATTTCTGCAAATAACACTACTCTTACTCGGACAAGTTAGTGTTTCCTGGATCACAAATGTACCTCATTTGCATAGCTTTCAGCAGCAAATGAGGTAATTTGCATAAACTAACACTGTCCATGCAAGAGTCGTTTTAGGAGCTCTCTTGCACGCCCCTGCCAGCTATTCCTGGATTGCTTGGGAGACATGTTGGCTGCATGGAGTCTTACTCTACTCTTAGACTCCATGCAAGCCTTCCTGAATCCGGCCCATTATTTTTCCATCCCCATCATCCCCTGAAATATCCCACATCGCCTCATGATGTGCTGAATCAAATACTGCTACAATACACACACACGCATGCACACACAACCAACCTTGCATGTTTTTCTCCCATTGAATAAAACTATTACTTCTTTTAGTATTACTAATGTTTCTTTCTCTTGTTTTCCCTTTGCTCTGTAACTACTTCCACTATTACTTCTTTAAAACAATCCTTTTTTGCATTACCTTCAAACAGATTTCCATCAGTATTCCCCAGTTATTTGCCTCCAATTTTCAATATTTTTATCATCTTCCATGTAACTTTTATTATCTCAGCACACATTTTTTTCAACTTCTCTCCCTTCAATTTATTTCCATAGTTCATTCATTTAGTATTTCCATAAATACTTCATTTTTCCTTACACTCATTCCCTTATAAAATCATAACTAACCAAGCAAAACATGGTGCTAATTCCCCCTGTCCTTTCTTTATAACCTCATCCAGTTTTTTCAGTTCAGTTTTTTTGTTTGTGTCTTTCAGCGTTTCCCGGTTAGGGGTCGCCACAGCAGAACTTCGGTCCACTAATGATTGGCAGTAGATTTTTACGTGCCGGGTTGCCAGCCCTGGCGCACAACCTTCAACGAAGGTATGCCCATTCACGCATGTCTCCACACAGAAGACACTCTAGCTGAGAATCCAGTCCAGTAATTTGTTTTAATTTACATTTTGCTTTGTTTTTTAATTTCCACCTTTCTCTTTCTTCCTCTTCCTTGGTATATATTGTTTATATATTTTTTCTACCATCTCCATAACTTATTGCTTATATTTTACAACTAGGTTCTCATCTACCATGCAACTTAACTTCCCTAAAGTTAACTTTTCCCTTCTTTCCCTTTAAAAATAATTTTGTATCATCTTATTTTATTATTCTTCCCATACATTCTTTTCTCTTTCACTTTATTTTTCCCATTCCCTTCTCAGACATTTTCACTATGTTTTCATATTCCATTTTACTTCTGTTTTTCTCCTTCTGTGTACTTCCAAAAAACGTCCTTGTACTTTTCTCTGTAAACACTACCCACAATTTCTCTGACTCATTGTCATATTGTCATATGTTCTTTTCATGGTCTACTAACTTCCTCTTTTATTTCTTTCCTTTTACTTGCATCCCATGTTAACCATTTTATTCATTTTCTTCTTTAATTATTTCTTCATTATAATCTAATACAGCACATATGATTTGAAAAGCCTACTCCTTCTATCCCACTTGCCATCTCTTTCATGTCACCAGAATACATAACATAATCCATCTCTGTTTCAAAAATGTTACTTTTGTATGTCCACTGTACTTTATCCAATTTTCATGTTAGAGTATTGCACCACTTCTACCACCTTTTACATATTGCTTTATTGTTCATTTTTTCTTTTCTTACCTTACAGTTAAAGTCTTCAATCCATAGTATTGATACATTTACTGTCACATGTATTTTTTTAATTTTCTAAACATTTTTCTTTCTGACATATTTGCATATGTGTATATATTCACTATTACCCTCACATAATTTTCATTTTTCTCAAGTTACATATTGTCACCCTTTCTGGTATCATAATTGTTTTATTCAATATTTTTACTCTATATCTTCTGTTATTAACACCCCTAACTCAGAACATATTTCATGTCTTACTGACCACATAATCTTTTTTCTTGTTTATCTTAACATATCTTGAATCTGGCAAAATATAATATATATCCATTTTTTTTCTTCTTGCACCATTCAACTATAAACCTGTCACTTCATTTCTTATACCATTCACATTTAGTTTCAAAATACCAACATCATCCATTTCCCTTTTTTACTTCAGTTTTTCTTCCTAATCTTGTTTTTCTCTTTCTTGTTTTTACTGTCTCTCCAAGAGATTATATTTATTTCTGCTCTTGGTTTTCCACTGTTTCTGGCTCACCATCTTCTACTTCTTCACTTACCACCCCATATCTTCTTTCATTTGTCCTTCCCTTTGCTCTGTTTCTTCACCTTGAATCATGTTCATATTTATTTTACTTTTTCTCTCATTTACATTAGCCATTTCCCTTTCATCTTTTACATTGTCTTTCATCCTTTTCAGTTTCTTTTTTGTGTACTCATTCTCTCTTCAGCACTGGATATTCAAATTAAAAACGGCCTGCCTCATTACAAATCCTACCAAACTGTTTTCAATTTTTTTTTTCAGAATGGCCTTCTTGTGTTGCCCACGTCTTCTTTTTATACATTCTGAAATCAAATGTTTTTCATCCCCACAATGGAAGCAAAGCTTCGGTTGGCCCCAGTGCCTAACTGTTGCTCATTTCTTATTCACTATTACATTATTTTAAATATGCTGTAATTTTTCATTATATAATTCCAGTGCAACCCTCACATCTCATTTCCCTATACATACATTTTTGTTGTCATCTTTGTTCTTTACCATGCACTTTATCACATATTGTTAGAAAAACTATCATAAGTTCAACTTTCTCCATTCCTGATGTTTTGAAACACACTGTCAGATTTCATTTCATAGAAGATTACTAGGCTAACAGCTTAGGAGCTCTTATAAGCCTAGCTAATATAACCCGATTTTACCCAGTATATGGTTCCTAGATGTAAGAGGATGACATGGATTTGTGCCTGTGCACTGAGGCACTACCCCAGGTGTGAATTTGTGATTACCCATCCATTGATCCAAATTATGTTTGAAAAGGACCAGAGGAGGGCTCTGCTTAATGTGAATAGGAAGCCTGTTCCAAAGAAGGGACAATCGCTGAAACACAAATCTGTCTCTCCAGCATGTTTTATTTGAGTTGCTGACTAAGTTTAGAACCCTAGATTGGATGACCCTCATGTTGTTTGACTTCTGAATGTGTAGCATCTCCATCAGGGCTGGATTTGTGAGACGTGCCTTGTAGGTCAGGCATAGGTCACCCCAAAATAGTTGGTAAGAGACAGAGTAAAGTGATAGGGCTTTGAGTCTGTCTGCGTAGTTCATATTGTTTACATCTAGCATTTACTTTGTGATGAACCTCTGAGGTCACTCCAGTTGCTGTAAGTGCCGAGCCAAGTACATGCAAATGGCACATTGTACTTGATGATTGCTCTAGTGAGGGCTAAGTACAGCAGGACTATAATTTCCTTGGATCTCAATGCCATACCTTTAGTTATAAGTTGTACCACATAGAAATACTTTGTCACCACTGTGGATACACGGCAGTCGAAGTTCAGGCTACTGTCTATCTGTGTCACTTAGCTCTCTCACTTCTGAATCTACTCTTTGGGATGTGCTATTGATGTTGCAGTTTGCATGGGTATCTTATTTCCCAAAGGGTGTCATAATGCATTTTTTTTTTGCATTTAGTTTTAGGCCATGGTTCTGGCACCAATCATTTGTCTGATATAGATCCTCCTGAAAGCTATCTACATCATTGGGGGATTCAGTGATTGCTGCTAACTTGCAGTCATTGGCAGACTTTGTCTTCCAGGGGCCTTCCACATTAGCCTTGATGTCAAAGAAGTATATTTAGAACAAGATTTGTTCCAGCACTGAGTCCTGTGGCACACCAGTAGTAATTGACCTGTTGCTGGATCTGGATTCACTCACTTTAATCACACGGGGAATCATGTCACATGCCTTGGCCAGGTCAAAGTAGGTAGTATGTGCTGTTTTATCCTTATCCATGTTCTTAGTGACTTTTTCAAAGAAATCCACCAGATTCAGTAGGCATGACCTGCTATTGATAAAGCCAAATTGGATCGGGTCCAGTTTTTGGAGGTTTCCTGTATCATTATTAATAGGAGCATGGTTATTCTTTCCATAACCTTACACATAAAACTAATCAGACTTATGGGTCCTTCCTGGGTCAGTAAATGCAGAGAGATGACTGTTGCTGTCCTCCACTCTTTTGAGACAATGCCAGTACAGAGGCTGTGCTTAAACAGAGATCCTAATGGACCAGATAAGTCCTGATTTAAGCTGTTTAAGAGGCAACTTGGTATACTGTCGGGCCCTATTGAAGCCATATTTTTAGCTTTAGCAATGGCAGTGGCAAAGTGTTCTTTGATGATAATAGATGGAGTGGTGGAAGGTATTTCTTGGGGGAAAACTGGGAGTGATGAGGAGGTGAAATTTCAACTGAATTTGTTGGCCAGCAGAGTTGCTATGTCTTTCAAGTATAGGTGATGCCATCTACAAGTAATTTCACACATTGTTGGGTATTGCCCTTAAGACTGAGGACATAACTGAAAAATGCGTTATGGTTATCCTTATGTTTGGAGGCTATTTTTATCTCAAAATCTGCTTTCAGAGACTTGAATAGTTTCCTGATTCACTTGTTTAGACTAATGAGGGACTTTTGCTCTGTTGTGCACATTCCCTCTTACTTCTTGACAGAATTTTCTTTATTTTATTGTGCAACCTATTAATACAAGGGGTCTACCAGGGTGGCTTGTTTTTGTGGTTTGACCTGGGTTTATTTTGGTCTGGTACTGCCATTTCTATGCAGTTGTTTATATAGTTGTACATGACTTTTGTGTATGCTTCTGCATAGGTTTCTGTGTTTTTTGGATTTGGGGGAGCTTGGAAACTAGCTATGCTGTCCTCTAATGGGAGTTAATTTACCTTAGAGAAGTTCTTAAAGTTTTGAGGGTTAGGTGGAATGGGACTAGTTTTACTTTTATTTCAAGGGAGACCACTTTGTGATCTCATCTTACCAGCGAGGAAATCACACTAGGGGCAGTGCTGCACTCTCCCATATTTGTGAGTACCAGATCTAGGATATTTGTTACCTTACTGGGAGTACAGACTAGCTGAACTAGGGCATTTGAATTTACAAAGTCAAGAAATCTTTGGACCTGCATGTTAGTTGTCATGTATGCCCAGTTAGTGGAGGCGTAGTTAAAAATCGCCCATGAGTATGGTATTAGGGTGTATGGTGAATGATTCTAGTAACTTCAGGTATGATGTATGGGTTTCCTGGTTCATTAAGGGAGTCCTGCGGCTATCAAGAATATGGTAATGGATTTTTTCGATGGTTAATTGGACATGGAGTAGCTCAAGCATGTCACATTGGCTGACCACCCTTGAGGTGTGCTTATCCTTTATGTAGATAGATACACCTCCACATCCTGGTCTTTCATGTTCAGTGGGTGATTGGAATGTATGAAAGACATTATAGCCATGTACTGCTGGAGTACTTTCAGTGGTTTTGAATCACATTTCAATAACTGCACAGACATTAGCATTCTCCAGGGTGAGGAGAGCATCCAGGGAGTGCATTTTTTGGTTGAGGATCCTAGCATTTTAACTCCAAACCAAAGTTCTGAAAAAAAATAGTTTTTCCAATGTGATATTTCATTTCTTTTTTCACCCATGTTTTTGCACCTGAAGAATTCTCAAAAATGTCTCTACAAAAGTCTTTCCACGCCAAATGTATCAACACTCTTAAGTCTCTTAAAGTAAATCTTAATGGCATTATAATCTTGTCGATAATGTCATACACGTCAGTAGTAGCACTGGTGTTTCTTCTTATTCTGTTTATGTTGTACACTGCTTTTTGTTCCTTGACTTACAGTACCTGCCTATGCTTTTTCTTTAATTCAGTTTCACCATTCACACAACCCTGTCACTGAAGCATATTTTTAAAACCACCTGTGTACTTCCAGCCTCTGTATTCCACTTCTCTGCCACATTACTGGCTTCATTATCTAACTGCACCTGTAATACTCAGTCCATTACAGCACTCCAAAACATCTGTCTCCAATGTCCAACTTAGTAACTATGATTTCATCTTCCTCTTGATTCTCACTGTAAAATTTCTCCATCAGTAATCTTTACTCCTTCCTCCATCTTAGAATTCTGCAAACACTAGTGAGAGCCCTTTGACTTAAGGCTTAAAAAGAATAGTGGAATTGCCCTGGAACCCTGGCCAAATTTCCCTGAGTCAATACAAATACCACCTTGGGTCTCCGTGAAAAGAGGCCATTGGTCTAATGGGACTAACAGAATCAGCAAAGTGTAAGCAAAATAAATAAATAATATACAGTGTCTCACTGGCTGGCTAGGAAAATTATTCTGATTAGAAATGAGAGCCTTTTTTTGAAAACAGTTACTGTATATTCTGAAAAGAATTTAGATTTTTTTTTGAAAGCATTACTATGTGTTTGTCAATTTGACTTTTTCTTCTAATGTAAATAAGCATGCCACTCTTTGGAGATTCAGGTAATTTAAACAAGGAGTCCCATTTATTCTGTACAAAGCCCTACTGTGCTGTATGCATTCCTTATTATGTCATTCATGCAAGCACCAGTGGCACTATTATGTAGTAAACTTAATGAAAGCCTGGTGTACACACTTATACTTCCTTATAGCCCTGTGAACTCAAACACACATGCCAAATATAGGGTAGGACTTCCTTTAATTAAATTACAAAAATCAGACGAGCTTTAAAACTTTAAGAAATATTTGGAAATGCATAATATTGTTTTACTACTGCACTTATGAAAATATTCATATTTTTATGTCAAAAAGTAACATTTCTACTAAGGCATTTACTTTTTTGGGAATCGACAGCCCAGCAGTTTATAACAAAAAAAATGTGTATTATTTTTTACAAATATTTACTGTGGTCACTTAATCAGAATGATGTATTAATGATTGTACACCCCTTATTCTTTTCTAAGGAGCTGGATCCAGAGCAGTTCTCTTCTCTTAAGGATAAAATAATAATCACAAAGGCTGATGCCCGGAAGTATGAAGAATCACTTAAAAAGGAGCTTGTTAATTGGGTGAGGTGTGGCCACAAAGAAGAGGCAAGTATTTCCATGTATCATAAAATGCCATAGATGAATTATACTTATGTTAAAGAGGATAAGGGGCTGGTTCTTCTTTGAAATCCTGACTTCCTGAAAGTCAAAGCTTCAAAAGAACGAAAAAAATACCCAAAAAGCAAGAGGGTGAAAAACTCCTTTTTTGTGTTTTGCAAGGGGGCAAGCTCCTTTGCACAGCCTGAAATTATATGTACCAAGTCCAAAGTCACATGAACTCGAAGAAGGGAGAAATCTCCCTAAAAAGTGAATCATTGCCATTGCAGACCATACCGGCAATGATTTCTTATGGAGAAAATTGTTCAGTGTTAGGCTTTTTTCCATGAGCTAATAACATTCATGAGCGTGCTCCTTAAGATTATGTAGGGAAGCATGATGGATCATTATTGCTGTACAGCATAGAAATTATGGTTGCTGGACACCTAATTTCCATAATTTCCAAATGCTGACAAGAATTCCCATTATTTCTGTCTTTAAAAATATGTATTTAAATTTAACACTTATAAGTACTGTGATTAAAGTATCCAGAACCAAACTTGGAGAGGAAATAAAAAAAAAAAGTTTGAGTGTGTTTGCGTATGTGTGTGGGGAAAAAGGTACCTATAGTTTACTGTCTGCATAACAAACGGTATCATTGAGTAGAGCACTGTGTTAATAATACCACAGCAATTCACCATTCAGCATACATCACAGATGTTTTTACTCATATTTAGGGATACAGTTAGAGGTAGGCTCTAGATTTAATATAATAAGAATCTGTTAAAGATGCATTTACCTACCTAAAACAAACATCACGATTGTGCATCCAAATATACTCCTACCCATGACTGTAAGTTAGCTTAAATAGTTAGTTAACCTTTTTGACTGATATTTTGCACTTCCTTATAGTAATATTTTCTAGTTATTTAACCACAGTCTTGTCTTGGGGAGGTGGAGGGGCATAGCTCAGATCTTTCCCCGCATCAGTGTTTTCTCCACTTAATCCTATGTTCATAAGAAGTGACCATAGTAGGTAAGATTTGGTTTTACTGCCCAGTCTTTCAATGTGCATTATAAGTTTATTTTCTTAAGTATCAACTACTTTGATCATCTTGCAGTTCCATGAAAATCTCACATGTTTTTCCAACATCATAGTTCAAGAACATCAATTTTCTGATATTCATCTATACTTATAGTCCAACTCTTACAGACATATGTTATTACTGAGAAAATCATTGCTTTTACTGTACAGACTTTTATTGACACTGTGATGTCTTTACTCTTTAGTATTCAAATTTGCCACAGCTCCCCTCCCAAGAAGCAAATATCTTCCAGTTTCATAGGTTCATATGTAAGTAGTAGGCTAGCTGCCCTTGTGGGCATTTTATGCTTAGCCAATGTCCCTTTTAGTGCTTGAAATAACCTATTCCTTTTTGTTATAGACTGACCTTACCCATCCCATGGTTGATAATTATATTTATTTATTTGTTTAACATTTGTTTACCGGGAAAGTCTGACTGGGACAGAGCCCATTTTCAGTGGAGGGCAAGGGAGAAATGCTTTAGATGCATGTCTTTGAAATGGAGAGGAAACCGGAGCACCCGGAAGAAACCCACATGAATGCAGGGAGGACATGCAGACTCTGCACACAATGCACCCCAGTCAATAATTGAATTAGAGAACCTCTTGCTGTGAGGTGACAGTGCTAACCACTGCATCACTGTGCCACCCAAAAAGCTAATTCCCTAATAGGAGTAATTGGGATTAGACCATATATAATTTGAGGGGACATGCATGGGATAAAGCATTTAGGAGTTGCCTTTATCCACTAGTAGTACCAGGGCAATTCTAGAGTAAATTTTCAGTTGTCTATGTATAGTTCTAATTTGCTGTTTGTTTTCTGTGGATAGGGAGTCTGTTACATGGCAGTAGTATCCTCTGCAACATATACCTGTCCCTCCAAACTGTTCTGTTGATGTTGCAGAAGAGGTTTAGATCCATAGACAGAGCATTTCTGATGCCAGTTGACTTCCTAATGTGCAGTAAATCCATCCGTAGTGGGTCAGAGGATACTCTGTATGCCAGACACAAGTCACCACTTAGCAGTCTGTAAGATACAGAGTATAGTGACAGAGCTCTGAGTTGGTCCATGTAGGACACGTTATTTAGGCCTTGTATTCTTTTAGTAAGGTATGTGGGTGTTCCAGTTGTTGCATGTATACAATGATTGAATGACTGGTCTAATGAGGGTTGAATAAAGGGGGAGAGTGATATCCCTAGATCTAGACACAATTCTTTTGTTTATAAGCTGAGTAGTACAAAAGAACTTTCTTACAACAGTCAACACATGTTGGTCAAAAGTTAGTTCATTGTCCACATAAGTTTCCAAATCCCAAATGACTGTGTGTCAACTCTTAGGGGAGTATTGTCAGTGTTGTCATTCTCTGGGATAGATGATTTCCCAATGGGTACAGCAATGCATTTTTTTTTTGCCATTTAGTTTTAGTCCTTGAGTTTGGCAGCAGCTATTTATTTGGGACAAACCTTCCTGTAAGATGGCTAAATCATTTGGGGATTTGTTGACTGCTCCTAGCTTGCAGTCATCTGCAAACTTAATCATCCAGAGCCCTTTGGTATCAGCTTTCACTTCAGAAAAATATTAGATGCCAAACAGTAGAGGTCCCAGGACAGAATTGTGGGGGAACTCTACTGGTAGCTGTTCTCTTTGTAGAGCAACTTCCCCTGTTTTAATTATCTTTGCCTATCTGCAAGCAAGTTGACAATTCAGCAGATGACATAGGAAATTATTCCCAGTTTATTTAGCTTAACAACTTCTCCTTTCAGCTGCTTCCTGTTCATGGTTGTCACAGTGGAACATAGTGGTCCCGCAGAAAGAGTGGCAGTGAAGATTTACTGTGTTGATTGCCAGCCCAGCACTCAGCCTTCCTCAGAAGCCATACACTCTCACACCTAGGGCCAATTTAAAGTGTCCAATCCACCTATAGCATGTCTTGGGAATGTGGGAGGAAACCAGAGCACATGGGGGAAGTCCTTGCAAATGCAGGGAGGACATGCAGACTCTGTACAGAAGGCACCCCAGCTGAGAATCAAACCAGAGAACCTCTTGCTGTGAGGCAACAATGCTAACTGCTGAAGCACTGCTCAGCCCAGTTTATTTAGCTTTCCTACTATGCCTTAGTGGGGAATTGTGTCAAAAGAGTTGCTGTGTACCATGGCTGTGATAACCATATCTAAAGTTCTTTGAGCACAGAAAAAGAAAGTATAATACTGCCTCTACTTCTCCCCATTCTGCTCACAAAGAGTTGACAGAAATAGGTGACATCATTTTTATTAATGTTGAACAGTAAACCTGCTTTTGTGCTTTCTTTCTTCATCTTCATCAATAGGCTCTTGAACTCCTCCTCCCTTTCAGCCACTACAGTGGAATCATCTGTTTATCTGAATTTATTAATATTTTACCTGAAAATTCTGATTCCAGCATCTGATTTGTCTAACCTAGTATTTTTCATAAAATATTCATTATATAAATTAAATAAGTAGGATGACAATACACAGTCTTATTGCACTCTTTTCAGTCTTTAACCAGTCAGTTGTTCCGTATTCAGTTCTATTTGTTGCTTCTTTGCCTGCATACAGATCCAGACAGTGGAACTGACCCATTACACCCATTTCTCTAAGAACTTGCCACATTTTGTTAATATGAATACAGTTAATGGCTTTATAGTAAAACAAAGCAAAAGTGAATGTTTTTTCCAGCATGTGGTTGCTTTCTCTATTATCCAGCAGTTGTTGGCAATTTGGTTTCTTGTGCCACTACTTCTCCCAAGATGAGTTTGTATATCTGGCAGTCCTCTGTCTATGCATTACTGGAGACTAGCTTGAATGATCTTAAGAGCAACATTGCTATTATGTGAAGCAAGTTCAGCTTTTTGATAACCAGAGCAGTTTTAACATTGCCGTTTTCACAATGGGAATATAAACTGAACCTTTCTAATCCATTGGCAACAGCTGTGTTTTTCAAATTTCCTGCCAGATTTTGAAAAACATTGTAGCAGCTTTATTTTGCAGATTTTAAGAAGTTCAGTTGTAATTCCATCACTTTTTTTGTAACTTTGTTATAATCAAGGCTTTTGGAGTAACATTTGATTTCACTTTCCATAATGTCTGCCTCTAGGTCAGAAAACATGATAAGGCAGTTATTAGTGATTCTAGGATCATTTTTATAAAGTTCTTCTGTATACTTCTGTCACCTTAATATGCTCTGAATCTGATAGTTCCCTGTGATCTTTTTTTTCATCATGCCCATTTTACATGGAGATTTTCCTTAGCATCATCCTATCAGTAGTTTGCATATAGGTGATAAAGAAGTAGAGGAGGCACAGATTTTTTTCCTTGGTCCCAAATTGTTGATGATGACTTCTTGAAATTAAAAGACAGCTTCTTCTTGTAAGGAAAGCTATAGCACAGACACCAACACATAATCCAGCAAAAGGTGCATATAGTCAAAGACATGGTTTTCCTAATAATAATATTTGGCTGTGAGAGTTGGACTATATCTAGGGCTGTGAGCTGAAAAAATTCAGTCTTTGGTGGTAGAGAAGATATCTGAAAATTCCATGGACTGGAAGAAGATCAACTCACTCAAATAAACACAGACTGTTCACTAAGAAGGCCTGTTAGTAAAACTAAAATTAAGAGAGTCTGGCCAAATCAGGATTTGACACTGATACTGGAAAAGCTTGAAGGCAAAAGAAGAAGTTGGGTGCAGAGGGTGAGTTGGATAGACAACATTATTTAAGTAATGAATTTGGTGTGCCATGAAGAGTAATATTTAACTAAACGACAATAACAGCTACATAGTCCATTAACCCCCCCCCCCCCATCTATGGTTACTCAGTAGACCCATTCATTCTTCTTTAGTACAAGAACCCATGCCCATTCCCTTTCTGTCAGTGTGTGGGATCTGTTCCCCCTTTGGAGTTAGAGCCAGATGATCCATTCATTCCCCATTGGGGGTACTGTTCCACTTTGGCACAACAGTCTGTACATTCATTTGTTCCCTTTAGAGATAATAATAATAATAATAATAAAAATAATAATAATAATAATAATAATAAAAATAATAATAATAATAATATCTATTTCCTAACCAGGTAGGGCAACTGGCCACCAACTTCCTTTTCAAGGGTGACCCACAAACAGTGTGTGGTTAAGTGACTTGCTCAAGATCACATAGTAGACAAAAGTGATCTGAAATGGTCAAACCCTGTACCACAGGATCTACAGCATATAGTCTTAAGTGTCAAGAGTGTGCAGTTGTGCTATGGAGTAGAGATTTTTTCTTTTATGTGTCTTCCTCATCCCTTCCTTTCAGCTGTGCAGTCTGTAATTGCTGCTCCAGAACAAGTATTCTACATATACTGAATTCCCTAGCTCTTGCTTTACACTACTGTACTTTGAGGCTGCCTCCCTAGCCTCCTATTGTTACAGGGGAACAAATTGCCTTCCTTCTTCCAGGCTGAGTGAACCAGTGTCAGCTTATCATTGTCATACCCCTCCCCCCACATACACACACACACAGCTGTACCAGCACTTACACTGCTCATCAAACGTGGGTCCTCTGAGTCATAGTCTAGGCACTATCCTCATGTACCATGGTGCTGAGCTATACTTTAAAGATCTTATTATATGGTAAAGTTCGAGGAGATTAAGGGTTTTCGGGGATAGTGATAAGCTATGGTAAGTAGATCAGGCATAATCACCTTTGATATGTGCTAGTGGCATGCACTTCAGATGATTATATAGGCATTCATAATATTTTCAAATCATCTTTAAAATATCCAAAGTAGCATGTTATGATTCTCTTGTTTGAAGGAATTTAACATATGTGACCATTTTCCCTAGGTTTTAATTTTAAATTTCTTGACAAGGAGCTTTAGACTTTCTTTGCAGAAAACTTTAATAATGATGCCAAATGAAAGAAGCCATTTTGAAATCAAGAATTTGCTGTGCTCTTTGTATCAAAGTGTGTTGAGCAATTTAACATTCTGTAGTTCCTCTTGAATGTTTTATTACATTTCATTGAAAAATCAACTATGACTGTGTTTTTTCCATACACTTTACGTCAACAGTTGTTTACCCAAACCCCTAGATTGCTACAAAGTCTACAGTCTCAGACAATGTTTAGCTCATTGTGAAAACTGCCTGTCATGGACAAAATACACTAAGAAGATATTTTATTTAATTTATTAATAATTTTGTACAAGGGTGGTGGATTAATGACCTATTACAGCCACTGCCCAGAGTAGAATTATTGTCATAAGCAAACTACAGTGCCGATATTATATAGCTAGTATTTAATTTTCTGTATTTATATATGAGTTACATGGTAAAGTGTCATTTTATAGCATATATTTAGAGTGTCTACTTGCAATGATGATTTTCTTGAAGAGGTTAGTACTTACTGAAAATTGTTTACATAAGATTTTTTTTTTATTAAGTGGTTATAGACTAGTATGATAGTTAATGATAATTAATACAGCTTATTTACATTTGCATCACAATCCCACCACCTAGTCCTTTCTGCCAAATAGGACTTTCACAGTCTGGATGGCAAAACATTTCTAGTCAAAACTACAAAACACTCTACTTTTTCTGTTAGGAGCAAGATAGTAAAACATTGCACATATTCTTTTTTATCACCATTGCTTACTTCACCTGTTAAACAATAACATAAACACATATTCTATTATAAATATATTAACAAGCATTTTTCAAGAACATTTTCATTAACTTCTTACTTCATACATGCACATTATTTTTAAGCATATTAAAAAGCTTGATAGCCTGTCTAAAGCAGTAAGAAAAATAACAGGAAAAAAAAAACAAGAAAAGAAAAAGAAAGATAACATAAATTGTGGGTGCTAGTTCAGTCCTTGCAGCGGCAAGCCTTCATATTTCTGTTCTAGTTGTTTCCTTTTTTAGTCCATAGGATTCCACTTTCATTTCAATCATGACTTTAATCATAGTCTAAACTCTTTTCAAGTTAGTTTTACTATACTTCTATATATATTCCCAGTTTTTTCTATTATTTTTAAGTATTTTTATTGAATTGCATCATATCCCTGTTCATTCTTTTTTTTTTTTCTCTCCCAGCAGGCTTTCCATTTTACTTTTGGCCATTTAACTGTTTCTTACTTCTCCAATTCCATCTCCTTGTGTTTTAGTTGAGTTACTATTCTTTCAAATTCCCTTATCAAGGGGTCTATTTCTGTTTCCACCTTTTTGTGATGGCCTTTTCCCCCACCATCATTATTATTGCTTCTTAAACTTCTTTAGTGTGCCATATTTGCTACCCCAAGTAGAAACATCTTAAAATGTTTCACCCCCTCTCCCACTGTTTCTCTCAAAAGCTCTCCCATCTCTATCTTAAATTGTGCCAGTGCCGGGCAATCCCAGAACTTATGCAGGCTCAACTTCTTCTCCAGTACTTTTTGCTAGTTGTTGTGTAAATCCTGTTTAATGTAGTTGGTGTATAAAAATACCGTTGGAGGCATTGCTAGGCAGAAATTCTGAAATTTCTCACTTTAGTTGCATATCTCGTAATCATTCTTACTTCTATCCAAATCTTATCTGACACTTCCTTTTTCCCATTTCTTCTTCAGTTTTCAAATAATATTCCTTTCCTTTCCTTTATCTAGAGTAGATTTAGTGCCACCACATTTAATCTTTTATTATATGTTTTGGGGGAAGGGTATTTACTGTCCTGTCATTTTTTTTTTTTTTTTTTTGCTTATCTCACCTTACTCGTAGACCTTGAAATTCTCATTACATTTCACTAGGTAAGGCATGATCTGAAGTAGGAGATTCATTTGTCAGCAACCTGTGGGCTTGGATCCGATATCGGATCCCAACCGGCAATAGTTTCCAGCTTATGGATCCGAGCTCCTAGCTCCTCCCCTCACCCATAATGCCCTGCTAACCCACCATGACCTCAGATCTAGTTTGCCGCATGTAGTGGAAGGCTGGATTTTGGAGCTCCTGGCAGCTAAGTGACAAATTTTACCTTTTCTGTGCCTTTTTGGTTAAATTTAAAATTAAATTTGTGTGAAAGTGTTAGGTTTCCCTTTTGGTTATATATTTTTTGTTAAGTTCCCTCCCCTCGCTGGCAGCGTAGAGTGTGTTTGAGTGTGTGTTTTCTTTGGGGCCTGTGTGCGTGTGCTGTAGCCTTTTCTTTTTACTTCTTAAAAAAAAAAAAAAAAAAAATGTCTGAGGCCCCAAAGGCTATCTTTTCTAAATGTACCGAGTGTGGCCATAAGCTTTCTCTGGCTGATGGCCACACTATGTGCGTTCGATGCCTTGGGGTTGAACACCTCACTTCGGGCTGTACAATCTGTGCAGCGTTCAACCCCAGGGCATTGAAAGAGCGGAGGTCGAAGCTGGTCCTGGTGGGACTTTTGCCCCCGGACTCAGCTCCGGCCTCCGCCCCTCCTGTAGCACCTACTGTGGTGGTGTCTACCATTCCTGCCCCCCCTCCTCCACCCGGGACTCAAACTCCCACCAAAGGGTCAGAGGAGAGGGAGGCCAGGAGGGAGAAGCGGAGGGAGAAGCACCACAAGCGGCGGGCTCCATCTCGGCCCTGCTGGCTAAGCGGGCTTCTCCCCCGGCTGCTTCAGCTACTAGATCTCCTCCTCCTCAGCTCCGGTCACCCTGTTTCTCCCCGGGCCCCGAGGAGGAGGAGACCCGATCTCCATCGAGGCCATCGAGGTGGCACTCCAGGCCTGCCTCGGTGGCCTCTTCGAGATTGACGTACAGCATGTCCGATGCTGATCTGGACTGGATGATGTGAAGGTTCATCCAGGCCAGATGCAGATGGCAGTGCTCCTGCCCCCCCCCTCTGGGGGGGAGCTTGACCCCTTTCTTTCAGCCCATTGCTCCTTCTCCGACCCGCTATCCGGGCTCGGAGCACTCGGAGCCAGGCAGCCTTGGAGCCGGGGGTTGGTCGGCGCCGACAGTACCCGGTACTTTGGATCCGACCCTGCCCTCGAGTCTGTCGGATCCGACCTCTCGGAGCTGTGGTCCGAGCTTCGGATCTGAGGGGATCAGTGTGCCTTCGGCTCCGTCCATGTCGGAGTGCACTGGCCCCTCGGATCCAAGGGGCTTGGCACCGGCTGCGATCCCTTCATCGGATCCGAGTGGGAGCCAACTTTCGGATCCAAATTTAGGAAGTGGTTCCCCCTCGGCTTTTGATGTTGTGGAGAGGGCTCTTTTAAGGGCATCCGGACCCCCGGCTCTTGCTTCGGCTCCACCCTACACTCCATCTACACTGGGCCAGGCTTCCATCACCCGGCCTCAGGGACAGCCCGCTTCACTGTCCCAAATAGTTCCACTGGAACATGAAGTAGCTGGCGAGGGCTCCTCAGACAGCCCCCCCGAGGAAGCCCCCCACAAGCACAAATGCAAGAGGAGGCACGTGGACTCCCGCGAGTCCTTAACTGAGGACACGGACTTGGAGGAAGGGGAAGACTCCCCAAGATCACCCCCTGAGGATGTCTCCTTCAGAGACATCATGGAAATGCTAAGAATAAGAGGTGGGTGGTCTTCCTCAAAGTCTACCTCGGACGAGTCCGTGTTTTTGTAGGCATTTGAAGCAGGCCCATCTACCTCTTGGGTGTCCCCTCCTGCTGACCCCCTGGTGGACCTTATTACCACCAGGGTGTGGAAGGACCCGGACACCGTGGAGCCAATTCCCAAGTGGCCGGATAGGATCCTTAGCCCGCCCTCGGACCGCTCTCATTGGTGTAAAGGCCCCCCCGTAGATGCCATGTTGACGGCGGCAGCCACCAAGAGGGAACTTGCTCAGGAGAGCCCCTCAGTCCATCCGTCGAGCAAGGAGTCTCGCATGATGGACAGCTTAGGGAAGCGGGTGTTCAGTTCAGCGACCTTCTCGGTTAGGGCGCTCAACTACATGGCGCATGTTATCAGGATGCAGCGGGATCTTATTAAAGAATACGCTGCATCTCCCCCAGAGTCCATGTCGGTGGAGGACAAGCAGTTGCACTCCACCTGAATGGCCACTCTTAGATCTATCTCCAATACGTCTATGCGGTTGTTGTCCCATGCTACAGAGGGAGCCGCTAGAGCTGGTGGGGCAGGCCTAGTTGTGAGGCGTCAGGCCTGGCTCTGACACTGTGAGCCTTTCAAGGTGTCCTTTGCGAATGCCCCCTTCGACGGTTCTGCCCTCTTTGGCAAGACTGTTCGTGACACCCTTGTTCAGAGTGAGAAGGACGGGAAGACGTTGTCTGCTGTCGGAGTCCGCTTCTCTGCGCCCCAGAGGTCCTACTCTAGGAACCAAAAGGGCCAGAAGAAGATGTGGTTCCAGAAGTCGCAACACTCCCAACACGCTCCAGACAACCAGTCCTTCCATGGCAGAGGAGGACAGGGAGGACGCCGCCCCAGAGGCAGAGGGGCTCCGAGGAACTTTGGGCCCAGGGAACCTTTCTCTGAACGGCCCAGGCAGTAACCCTGAGGGGTTGCCCGACTGCTCCACTCTGGAGGCAGTTGGGGGATGTTTTATGGATGACCTAGCGGCATGGGAGTCCGTTACATCAGATCGCTGGGTGCTCCGCATCATATCCAGAGGGTACAAAATTCCCTTCATTCATGTTCCCAAACTAAAGAACCTCCAGATGTTCCACCCGATCAGAGGGAGGCTGCTGCAGCAGAAATTGGCCAACTGCTGGCAAAAAGAGCCATCCAGCCCGTCCCCCAAGACCAGCTCGGATTAGGGTTCTACTCCAGGTTCTTCTTGGTGCCAAAAAAGACGGGGGACTTGAGACCGATTCTAGACCTTTCCCGTTTGAACCTGTCAGTTCCCAAGGAGAAATTCCGGATGGTCACTCTTCAATCGATCCTCCCCCTTCTAGGGGAGAACCACTGGATGTGCTCTATAGACCTCAAGGATGCGTACTACCACATTTTGATGGACAGATGATCCAGGAGGTTTCTCCACTTCCGGCTGGGAGCCAGTCACTACCAGTTCAGGGTCCTCCCCTTTGGCCTCACCACAGCCCCCAGGGTGTTTACCAAAGTATTGGCAGTGATTGCGGCCCACCTGAGACTCCAGGGAATTCAGGTCTTTCCGTACCTGGATGACTGGCTCCTAACCGCCCCAACAAAGCATCTACTCTGCTTAGCAATAAATTACTTCCTTCACCTGGCTCCCAAGTTAGGCATCACTGTGAATGCCGAAAAGTCCAATCTGGCCCCTACTCAGGTTATAGAATTTATAGGAGCCAGAATAGACACCAGAGAACTACTGGCCTTCCTCACCTCTGACAGAATTCGGAATTTACAACTCCAGGTGCAGGCCATCCTTCAATTGGACACGTCTCCTGCGGAATTGGTCCTGAGGGCACTAGGCTCTATGGCGGCAGCAATCACTCTTCTCCCTTGCGCCCGCTTGAACATGCGGGTTCTACAATGGACGCTTTTAGTACAATGGTCCTTTCTCTCTCTCCCTCTTTGTCACCCCATCGTGATCAGCAATGCCTGCAAGATGGCCCTCTTGTGGTGGCTCCAGTCTCCGGAACTACTCAAGGGTCGCCCCTTCTGCGCATCTCCCCCTCTCGCCACAGTGACCACGGACGCATCTCACCTCGGGTGGGGGGGGTATTTTGCAGGCGAGATGGTCCAAGGCACATGGAACGATTCAGAGACCTCCCTGCATATCAATGTTCTGGAGATGAGGGCAGTGCTTCTTGCGTTGCAAGCACTTCAGGCCCTCCTCCCCATTGGGACAATTGCGATTCAGTCAGACAACATGTCGGTTGTTTGGTACATCAACAAAAAAGGGGGAACCAGATCATACCATCTTTGCCGCGAAGCCATGAGAGTGTGGGAGTGGGTGATCTCCACCAACCGCTTTCTTATCGCAACGCATATTCCGGGATGGACCAACATTCTAGCGGATAAGCTGAGTCGCACCATCCTCTCCCCGTACGAGTGGTCCCTCAACTTACAAGTAGCGAAACAGATTTTTGCAAAATGGGGGACTCCCTGTTGCGATCTTTTTTGCCTCTTCTTTAAATGCCAAGTGCGACAATTTCTTCACTCTAATTCCCTTCCCAGGGGATTCTCCGAGAGACGCTGTGGTGAATACTTGGCCTCCCGGTCTTCTCTATGCATACCTCCTGCTGCCTGTGATGCTACAATTGTTACAGAAAGCATCTCAGTTGGGGTGCAGGATGATCCTCATTGCCCCATTCTGGCCTCAGCAGATTTGGTTCCCTTACCTTTGGTCTCACCTAGTGAATCCCCCTTGGATTCTGGATCCCAATCCGGATCTAATCTCACACCCATCGAATCTACCGATCCCGAACTTGGACAACCTGAAGCTGACAGCTTGGTTGCTCCAGTTCCACTCCTGATCAGGACTCCCGGTATCTCTTCCCCAGTCAAAGCCATCCTTGTGGCAGTGCATAAACCCTCCACCAGGAAGGTATATCGCAGTAAATGGAAACACTTTTCCATTTGGGTGGAGCGGCATGAGCTGGACCCATTTACAGCCCCTCTTCCTTTGGTTCTAGACTTTCTAACTGATCTCTTTCAGAAAAGCGCCAGTTGTTCCACAGTCAAAGTACAGTTGGCTGCCATCTCACATTACCATGTAGGTCATGATTCAGGGCCTTTGATGTCGGCCAAACTTTGCAAAGCCTTTCTTAAAGGCAGTTTCTTGCTTAGACCCCCCCATCAAAGAGGCTGTTCCCCCATGGGATCTTTCATTAGTCCTTCAAGCCTTGACCGCTCCACCCTTCGAACCTGCGGCTACAGTGGATCTCAAATTTCTGTCCCTAAAGACAGCCTTTTTGGTAGCTATTACTTCAGCAAAAAGAGTTTCGGAACTTCAAGCTCTTTCTATGAAGCCTCCTTATCTAATTTTTCATCCAGACAGAGTGTACCTCAGGATCAATCCCTCCTTCCTTCCCAAAGTAGCATCGGAAGCCAATATTAACCAATCCATTAATCTCCCTGTCTTCTTTCCCAAATATCAGAACAAGGGGGAATATAAGCTGCATTCATTGGATGTTCACAGGCAACTTCATTTTTACATTCACAGGACGGCTGGTCTTAGGCAATCCGACCAGTTGTTTGTTTCCTTTGCCAAATTCAATTTAGGAAAAGTGATTTTGAAAGTTTCATTATCACGCTGGATCTCTCAGTGTATCCTCTTGGCATATCAAACCTCTGGGAGGCCCGCACCGGAAGGAGTTCACGCACATTCTACCCATTCTGTTTCAACCTCGGCGGCCTTTAAATCCAGGGTTCCTCTGGATGATATTTGTTCGGCAGCCACTTGGGCTTCATCTCATACATTTATCACTCACTATAAACTGTACGTGACCTCTCGGGGCAGAGCATCCTTTGGCTCCACGGTGCTCCGGAATATTCTTCCATGATGGCCACCCAAGGTTCAGGTAGCTGGGGACTCTGTCCCACAAGTTGCTGACAAATGAATCTCCTACTTCAGATTAAGAAGTTATGTACTCACCATAACATTCCATCTGAGTAGGTGGATTCATTTGTCTGCAACCATCCCTCCCTCCTATCCCCTTGGCCTTATCAGTTTCCTGTGTGGGGAAGTTACCCTTTGGTTAGGGTAGTTGGTGCAGGGCAAACTCGATCTGAGGTCATGGTGGGTGAAGGGAGGAGCTAGGAGCTCGGATCCATAAGCTAACTATTGCTGGTTCGGATCTGATATCGGATCCAAGCCCACAGGTTGCAGACAAATGAATCCACCTACTCAGATGGAACGTTATGGTGAGTACATAACTTCTTATTCCTCCTGCAGTTCTACCCAGAGTTACAGCTTTCCATCTCAGAGTACTTATGCACAATATCTCACCTGATTTCCCCTTTTTCCATCTCTATGATTCAGGAGTTATTCTCTCTGTCTGCTCTTTTCCCTCTTATCGGGAGTAGGTACTCCTCCCAAAACTTCATAACTGCTTCCTGGAATAGGATCTTACTTGTACCCCACCAAGCTGTTATTATATGGATTTCATTTTGGGGTTCTGGATTTTCTAATAAGTATTCCCAAAAATCTATTCCTTTGGCCAGATGTTCTGACCTCTCTAAAATAATATTTTTCCAGTCAGAAAAGCATAAGTGGACTCTTTGGCTATACTTTAGAAACAAACGGTTATTATACGCAGTTGGTGTCCAAAACCATTAAGGTGTCTGCAGTATGCTATAGTGATGATGTCATAAGAAGGCACATGCATGTCCACAGTTAGTGAGGTTTGGCTTTATTGGCCTGAATCTGTCCATAAATACTTAAAAAAGGAAAAAGAAAAAAATCATGGACATTTATAAACCATATACCTGAAACACTTGATGTCCATAAGGGGTCATTTGCATATATCCCATGGGCCTCTATTACAGGATTTTTAAGGTATCACACAGTGAAAATTCTAGCTTGGCTAGGTTTTTCTTAGTTTTTACTAACTGGTTTGTCTATGTGACCTTTTTACTCATTGGTTTGGTCATTATAGTACTCATTAGGCCATTTACATTCCATGATGCTATCTTTAGTTTACTACCCATTTCTTAGTTTAGTTTTCTCTTTTCTCTTGGACTCTGTTCCTCCACTGTTTACTCAAACTGAACTCAAACATTCAATTTCCTTTGCCTCCTCTGAAGGTGCTTCCTATACCATGGACTCAGAACAGGGCTGTAGATCTTTTCCACCATTTCCTTCGGCCCAGCAGCCGGAACAACATCAATAGAATTTTCATTATCAAGGAGATGAAAAAAATAATAACAGAAAAAGAGGAACTACATCACTTGCACCAACAGGTGAAGGACAATCTAAACAAACTTTTAAAAAAAGGTAGATGGCAATGACATTAGAAGCAGTGATATTTCTTTAGTACTTAATTTGTCAAGTTGTTCATTAACAAATAAAGAACATAATGTACTGAATCTTGGTTTGAAATTCATACCAATGTTTCTTCTTTGTTGGCATGTTTTGGAACAGGTTTTTCTCATAAACTGTTGTTGTGTCTTTCGTCTTTTTCCCGGTTAGGGGTCGCCACAGCGGAACTCTGGTCCGCTAATGATTGGCAGTAGATTTTTACGTACTGGCTTGCCGGGCCTAACGCACAACCTTCAACGAAGGAACGCCCATTCATACATGTCGCCACACAGAAGACGCTCTAACTGAGAATCGAATGGGCAACTTCTAACTGCGAGGTGACAATGCTACCGCAGCACCACCACCGCAGTTCAAAACAGAGAAAACGTCATATACTTTTTGGAAGAATTGTTGTTGTTGTGTCTTTCGACTTTTCCCGGTTAGGGGTCGCCACAGGGGAACTCCAGTCCGCTAATGATTGTCAGTAGATTTTTACATGCTGGCTTGCCAGGCCTAATGCACTACCTTCAATGAAGGAACACCCATTCACGCATGTCGCCACACAGAAGACGCTCTAACTGAGAATCGAACGGGCAACGTCTAACTGTGAGGCGACAACCCTATCATAAACTACATTTTAAATATTATTTTAATTCTGCTGAATGTAATACTGATGTCAATGTGCCTGAAAATGATTCTTTTTACTCTTGTGAACCTGAACTAGGTAATGAAAATATTTTTAAAAGCTATGAAAGTGCAAATGTGTATTGTTTGTTGGATACTGCTAATGCTGTATGCAGATGTAGGTTTATACCTCCCTATAGTAATGAATCTGTTAAATATTTTATGGCTATGCTATATTTTTCGATAGAACAGTTGTATGAGCAATTTATGAGTAAAAATAAGGACATTTGTTGTAATTTAACTAAGCAAGAATGGGTAGCTTTAAAAGAACTATCTGCTAAGCAAAACTTGATTATCAAGCCTGCAAACAAAGGTAATAAAATTGTAGTTTTACATTACATGCAGTATATGCGGATGTGCTATAAACATCTGAATTATACTACAGTTTTTCAGATTATTGGTATTTCTGTTTAGGAAGATGCCATGAAACAATTTTCTGCAATGCTGGCAAGGAGTATGAAATTGGGTCACCTTATCAAAGAGGATGTAAATAAAAAAATTAATAATGAAAGTTGCACAATGGAAAAGTTTTACTGTTTGCCAAAATTGCATAAAGATCCACATAATCCTCCGGGAAGACCTATAGTAGCCGCTACTGAATATTTTTTACACAATATTGGTATTGTTCTGCATAACTTTTTGTTACCATTTGTACAAAAGTTAGATTCCTACATAAAGAACACACTTGATTTTTTGAATTAAATTGCATTAGTTCGTTGGAATTCTAGGATATATTGGGTGATATCAGATGTCACTAGTTTGTATGCCAATATTAGACATACAGATGGTATAAAGGCAATGTATTCTATTTTAGAGAATAGTCCTTTGTCCTATTATGTTATTCAGTTATTAGCGTTTTGTTTGTTAAACAATTATTTTACTTTTAACAATCAGATCTTTCACCAATTACAAGGAACAACCATGGGGGCGCCTTTTGCCTCTACATATGCAAATTTATTCATGGCCATGTTTGAAAGGGACTATATTTATAAACATGATTTCTTTAAAAAACGTGTTTTATATTATTATAGATATATAGATGATTTAGTCTTTATATGTCAGGATGGCATGGATGTTTTGCATAGCTTTGTAGGGGATTTACATCAGAATATTTATAATTTAACTTTTAATGGGTTACAGTTTGGGAACGAAATTAATTTTCTTGATGTACATCTTATAGGTTTAGATACTGTAAATTGGAAATTCTATGATGGAGGACAATTCCTACATGGCACTAGCTGCCATTTACCCCATTTGGTACATTCTTTAGCATATGGTGAATTCTTGCGTTTGCATAGAATTTGCAGTAGTAATGAAGATTTGGGAAGAGAAATTTTACATACTTCTCTAATGATTGTCAATAGGGGTTTTGCCAGTACTGCCAGTATTTATGATGCCTTAGATAAAATTATTGAGGGCAAATATATTTCTAATCATGTGAGTACTAATAAATCTTATAATGTTAAAGGGGTTCCTATTAGATGACTGAAGACGCATTCTTTCGAATTGCGTCTTGGTCAAACTTGAAAAGACGAAAAGGCAAAATGACGAAGCGGTATATAAGCACATTTTTTCCCTGAGAAAGAAATCACTTGGCCGTGTCCGTTACTTTGCCGTTTTCGTCACTACAGTGTGATCTCAAAGTTGGTATAGTTAAGTAGGGCGGTGTAGGGGGCAATTTCCCCCACTTCATGTTATGTTTTAAGTGTAATTTTTTTTTTTTTTTGGAACAGTGATTTTTTCCCTTGAAAAAAAAATCACTGTTCTAAGCATTCGAGGTTGTAAGCTTTTGCTTACATGGGGTTGATAAATCATCGTTCACTTTTCTAAGCATTTGATGATTTAATATAGACCCTGTTAAAGGGGTTATTCAGGACAAAATATATTATGTTATGACCTACAGTATTTTAAGTGAGGAGATATCGAAACAGGTTAAACATTTTTGGAAAATTTTAACAAAGGATGAAAAGTTGAACAAAATATTATGTTATAATCCTGTAATTTCCAATAAGAAGGGACAACATCTAACTGATAGACTGGTGAAATCATATTTTGTTTTACCTGAAGAAAATGTAACTATTGGCTTGAAACCCATTGGTAAATGGAAGATGCAATATTTGTGATTTTGTGGTGACAGGCTTTAACAAGATAAATAATACAATGTTTGAGTCGATGGGATCTTTTTCATGTGTAACTGAAGGTATTATTTATACACTCCATTGTCCTTGCAACTTGGTGTGTGTGTGTGTGTGTGTGTGTGTGTGTGTGTGTGTATATATATATATATATATATATATATATATATATAGGTGAAAGTAAAAAAAATGTTTAGAACTCGGGTACAGGAGCATTTTAGAGATATAAAAAATTGAAAATGGAAAGCTCTGTAGTCATTCATTTTAAGGAATATCATAATAGTGACTACAGGTTATTGCAGGCTACTATTTTGGAAAACGTTTTTTTTTAAAACTAGGTGTACTGCTATAGAAAAATTGTTATTTAAAGAATCAATTTTTATTCTCAAGTGTAATACTCTTGCACCGAATGGACTTAATTGTGAAATTAACTGGAAATATTTATTATAATTAAGATTTGATTGTTTTCTTAATTGTTTTATTGGTTTATTGTTGCATGTATTTAAGGGGAATGCATTTTTACATGTACTTCACTTCTTGAAGGCAGTTCTAGCCAGGGCACTAGGGTTTTGCTAATAAATTTGCTGTTTGGTACTGTTGCCATTGGATATATTTTTTAAATTTTTGCATTTTGGTTGTTGGTGATTCAGAAGCAGTATACCTGACCTGAAACACTTGATGTTAATAAGGGATTATTTGCATATATCCCATGGCCGCTATTACAGGATTTGTAAGGTATCACATAGTGAAAACTCTAGCTTGGTTAGGTTTTTCCTTAGTTTTTACTAACTGGTTTGTCTATGTGACCTTTTTACTCTTTGGTTTGGTCATTATAGTACTCATCAGGCCATTTACATTCCATGTTGCTATCTTTAGTTTACTACCAATTTCTTAGTTTAGTTTTCTCTTTTCTCTTGGACTCTATTCCTCCACTGGCTAACTCTGTCAGTTGGCTGTCTCTTCTCAGTCTACTCTTGTTTTTGTATTTGCTGTTTATTTATCTTAACTTGTTTGTAGTCCTTACTAGTTTCTTTTTTGGGCTGTGTATGTGCCTCTGGTGTATTCCTTTCTCATCTGCCAATTGATCAGTCTTAGAATTCCTAACTAGTCACGCTAGAAAACCTCTTGCCAATATATATTTACCTTCTCTAATATATGGCTTTCCCATCTTGATCAATGTTTAGTCTACTTTAAGATCTAAACTAGATTGATCAATGCTATAATAAAGTTTCTGGATTTGCAACAAGTCAGACATGCCTTACCCATCACTGCTACATCCTCAAGTGTCTAAACTTGCTTGAAGTACCGCATCACCTGATGTACATGCATCGCCTTCTAGCTACCAACATAATATATAACTCCTGTTAACGTCCAGTTATTTGCAATATCCTCTGCCACTGTCATCCAAATCATACCCTCCATTCTGTTAATAAATAACTACTTGAAATCTACAAGCCTAAAAAATCTGTACATCAGAGCTTGTACTCCTGCTGCACAGCTAAAGGTTGGAACTCCATCCCAGTCACCATCAGGTCAGTTCATAACATCCATTTATTTAAGCCATCCCTCAAGGAATTCCATATTAGCTTTTGGCTCTGTTCTTTTTCTACATTAGCCTAATAAATTATTTTGTTCCTGTTCTGTACCTGGTTAAAACCCTGTTTTCACACACATTCCTGTCTCACATCTTCAAACTTTTCATCCAGTCAGCTTTATTTTAACCTGTCTCTAAGCAATGTCTCCTTTTCACATATTGATCTTGTACTGTAACTTACTACTTTTAAAACGTCTTAATTTAGTATTATTAGTTTTTTAAAATTCTGTAGTAAAGAATTCTTAACCTCTGTCATCTGTATGTCCTGTTTGCTTTTATTATCTTAATTATTAATTGCATCACCAACAGCATTTAACCTGCACTTTTATCATATGATTATAAGCTGTTTATACTATTGCTTGTCTTGTACAATTTATTGTAAATTGAGCATATGTATCTTTTTATGTTCATAGGTTCATAGATTCATAGATTAGTACTAGGCTAACTGCCCTTGTAGGCCATTTTAAGCCTAGCCAATTACCCAATGTGAGAATCAAACACTGCACCTTGTGTTTGTAAGGCAAACACCTTAACCATTGTGCCAACCTCCCACCCGTTTTCTCCTTGAACTTTATATCTATTGAGCTTTTATCCCAAGCATCCACTGGAAATGGGTTTCTGCCCAGTTGGACTTTCCCAGTAAACAAATATCAATAAACAAATTGTGCACTGTACTCTAAAGAATATGCACTTACCCCTATTTTGAATGCCTTATGCTTTCTTGAATTCAGCTCTTCTTCTGCCCGTATAACTATGTACATATGCACTGTTCCTACTTTTTCCAAACAAGTCCTTGTGACTCATATAATCAGTTTTGCTCAGTGCTTATTCTACATCTGTCAACAGTAACATTAGTGCTATTGGGCCTCCCCATGCCTCTACCCTAAAATCCTATTTGAGCTATTGTTTATATTTACTTTCTGAATTTCCTTCTGTTGAGTTTACTCCCTTTCTTAATTCTTTATGGCCTACCTTTATTTTTAAAGACAGCAAAAAAGATTGAACAACACAGCTAAAAAGAGGTAATATTTATTTGGTAAGTGCTTCCATGCCCTTATAGCACTTCATCAGACCACACTTCTGCAGGTAAAACCCAGAACCCTTATATATAACTAAAAGCATTCAATTAACATCAATTAATCAATTACTTACAAATAACATGACTTTATCCATGTGTATGTTTTTTATTATTTACTACCTTTATTTTTCTCCCTTTGTCTGCTGCTTTGTATTGCCCAACTTTTCAGTTCTTCCCAGATCCCTTATCTGATCCACTAAGTTTGCCCTTTTCAAATAGTTCACTTGCTGTTGTCATATGCTTTTATTTGTTGCTCCCTTCACTAGTGCCCTTATTTCTTTTATTCATACAGTATAAAACAGATTATAAGACTGCTCTATCATTATCTACATTAATTTCTTTCCGTACCTTAGCATTCTTAAATTCATATGTTCATTGGTGTTTGTTAGGCTAATGAACACAAGGGCCTTTTTAAGCCTAGCCATGCGTCCCACATCTCTGACAAGTTCTGATACCCTTGATAAGTGTAAACAGAGGTTTTCCAATTCTCCAAGTTGCCCTTGAATTGGATTAGAGAGGAACTCTGCCTCACATGGATGGAGAGCTTATTCCAGAGATGGGGTAGTCTCTGGGATACATATCTGTCTCTCCAGCAGGTCCTATTTGTATCACAGACAAGGTTTAAGTCTTTAGAATGGGTAATTCTCATACTGTTTGTTTTGTGGATATGCAGAAGGTCCATCAGAGTGAGGCCTGACAGTACCCTGTATGCCAGGCACAGATCTCTCCTCAAAAGCTTGTAGGAGACAGAATACAGGGACAGGACATTGATTTTGTCTGCACAGGAGATTTTACTTACATCCTGTACTCTTTTAGTGAGGAACCTCTGTGGACGTACCAATCATTGTATACGCCTGGTCAGGTATATACCAATGGGGGCATTGCACTAAATGATGGGTCTAATGAATGTCGAATACAGTGGAACAATGACTTCCTAGGACATAGATGCCATGACTTTCTTTATAAGTTGTGCAATGTAGAATGATTTCCTCAGTACTGTAGACTTGATGGTCAAAGGCTAAATTACTATATATGTGTGTCCCTAAGTCCCTGACTACTGGGTCAACTTTAAGGAGTGTGTTGTCAACATGATAGTTACCAGGGGTGGATAACTTCCTGAACAATGCTATTATGCATTTCTTGGCATTTAGTTTTAGTCCATGGCTCTGCCACCAGTTGTTTGTCTGCATCAGCCCCTCCTGGAGAACATTTCTGTTAGTGTGGGATTCAATGACAGCTCCTAATTTGCAATCATCTGCAAATTTAGTCAGCCGGAGACTACTGACATTGGTCTTGACTTCAGAGAAGTAAATGCCAAAAAGGAGTGGTCCAAGGACTGATCCCTGAGGGATTCCACTTGTGACTGGCGTCTTTGTAGAGATTGGCTCCCCAATTCTAACTTCCTGTGTCCTGTCTGTGAACCAGTTGGCTATCTAGTGGGTGACATATGAGTCTGTACCTAACCTCTTGGGTTTCTCAGCAATGTCTGACTGGGGTATTGTGTCAAATGCCTTGGCCAGGTCAAGGCAGGCAGTGTGAACCATTTTTCCCTCATCTATTGCTTTGGTTACCTTCTGAAAGAAGACCACCAGGTTAAGTAGAAATTATCTGCCCTTGACTAAACCAAAGTAGGTTGGGTCCAGTGTCTGGAGGTTTGCTATGTCTCTGTTGATTATTTCCTTGATAATTCTTTCAATGGCTTTACATATAAGACTGATTAGACTTATGGGTTTGTAGTTTCCAGGGTCTGTAGATGGCCCACATTTTTTGCAGAAGGATGACTGTTGCTGTTCTCCATTCATGAGGCATGAAGCCTGTTTGGAGGTTACAGTTAAACAATAATTCCAGAGGCTCTGATAGGTCATGTTTCATGCTATTTAGAAGGCATCCTAGGATATTGTCTGGGTCCATTGATGCAATGTTATTGGTCATAGACAGACCATTAAGGGCCTGTTCCCTAGTGATAGTAGAAGGAATTATATTTGATGGTATTTCCTGAGGGAAGGTTGAGGGGGAAAGAGGGGAAATGGCGGAGCTGAATTTATCAGCCAGGACGTTCGCTATATCTTCTAGCTCATTATAAGTGGGTCCATTTACAATGAGCTCTGCACACAATTGTTTATTGCCTTTGAGGTTGCTGACATATCTAAAGAATGCTTTGTGGTTGTCTTAGGCCTGGGAGGCCAAACTTACCTCACATTTGGCTTGGGTCAACTTTATTTGTCTTCTGAGTTGTTTTGTTTAGCTTTATGAGAGTGCTTTTATCCTGCTGGGTGCTGCACCTCCTAATTTTTGCCATGGTTTTCTTCCTCCTGTTATACAGCCTATTGATTTTGTGATTACACTAGAGTGGCTTGTTTTTTGAGTTAGTTCTGTACTTCTTCCTGGTAGCTTCAGCTGCCTCTGTGCAGCTATTAACATGCTTGTGCAGGGTTTCTGTGAACAGTTCTGGATAGGCAGCAGTGCTCTCAAGGTTTATGGGAGCTTGAAATTTTGCCAGGTTATCATTTTATAGCAGGAGGTTAGACTTAGAGTAGTTCCTGAATATTCCAGGTTTAGCTGGGGGTCCAGGTTTTATTTTTACTTCAAGGGATAACATTCTGTGGTCTGACATTACCAGGGAAGACTTTACAGTAGGAAATGTGCAGCAGTCTCCCATATTAGTGAGGTCCAGATCTAGTATAGTTGCACCCTTGGTTGGTTTAGTGATTATCTGGTCCAGGGAGTTTGTGTTTACAAAATCCAGGAATCTCTATGCCTGTACATTTGGTGTTGTATAGGATTCTGAGTTAATAGCGGGATAATTAAAATCACCCATGAATATGGTATTGGGTTGGATGGTTAGTGTTTCTAATAAGTTTATTTATTTTAAATACATGGTATGGGTTTCCTGGATCATACAGGGGAGCCTATAGCTTGCAAGGAAGTGGTACTGGAGTTTGCCTATAGCGATTTGAACATGGAGCAACTCAAGTGTATTGTCCTGTTTGACCAGCCGTAAAGTATATTTATTTTTGATGTAAATAGAGCCACCTCCATCTTTAGTCCCTGCCTGTGAAGTAGCTGGTCTAAATGTGTGGAAGGCATTATAATCTTGAAATGTTGGTGTGCTCTCCGCAGCTTTAAACCAGGTCTCAGTGACAACATAGAAATCAGCATTCTCTAGGGTAAAGAGAGCTTCTAGGGAGTGGAGTTTTTTGTTTAGACTCCTAGCACTGAGCAATAATACCTTCAGATTTTCTTGGTTTTGATTTGCTACATCAGAAGTACTTTCAGTTTGGCATTGCCTAAAAAAGGCACTATGGGGGAAGAGAATGTTTTAGCTAATATTCGAAAGCCTAGAATGGAGAGATGCAGGCCATCCCTGGCAAAGCAGCATGGTCTGCTGACCATCTCCTTCAGTGCTTACAAGTATAGCATCCCCTTAAAATGACACCAGAAACTAAGCCAATTATTAAAGTCAGTCATCTTTTGTTCATATGGGTGCATCAATCTCGGAAAAAGTAAAATACTACTCAATGCTAGGCTCATACCAGCCTGAGACACATATTCCGAGAGCTCCATAATGTCTCTCTTCATATAGTCTAGGGAGGTACATCTCAGGTCATTTACTTCCACATGGACTATGACGGAGTCTTATTTGTACTTGTGGTCCAAAGACCTGAGTGCATGTGTAATGTGCTGGATCCTAGACCCTGATACGCAACTGACCGTGAGTTTGTCCTTACTCAGCCTAGTGAGAGGGACATCAGTGTGTCTCACGATGGAGTTTCCAATGACTAGAATGTTGGATTGTGTGGTGACTTGCCGTATGGGCTTAGAGGTAGAGGCTCCATGAGATGTAACTCTATGTGTTGATGTGAGTGTTGTTTTGACAGAGTGCATGTGGAGCTGCTGAGGGTATTTGTTATGTGTACTTCATGTAGGAGGTCTTTGTGGTTTAGGAAGGTGACATTTAAGTGTCTCAGTGTATATGGGTCTATATGTCTGCTTTGAATTGTGTGTAATGGGTGCAGCGTGTGTACAATGACAACCTTATTGACATTAGGAGTACTTTTGTCAAAGCTTTGCCTCCAATTAAATTGTATAAATGATCTCTCACGTACCATCTCAGTATGATTGAGAATTAACTGGTTTTCAGTAAACAAGAGGCAATTTCTACATTGCATCAGGATGCCCGTATCCACCAAGCTGGTAACGGAGACAGTGGGAAAGTTCATATCCATGGCAACAGATCCTTTTTTATTGATTAGACAGTTGGAGTGAGAATATCAATCAATGTCAGGAGTATCTGGTTTCCAACTATGGGGACAGTGCTTGTCACTGCAGGCTAGTTGTTCTGTGTAGAACTAGGTATTGTACACTCAACCCTCTACACATCTCTCCTGTCATATATTTAATTATATTTGCCTACCTCCTCTACATATTTCAACAGGGTGGTGATACTATTATAGAGTATTTCACTTTCCCTCACATGTACACTGTAGGCTACTTTAGTCAGCTTGTTAGTACTCTGTCCCTTTAATGTTTTTCCCTTGATCCCAACCTTCCTTCCTATATTTCTCATCTTTTAATCTGGAGTTTTTTTTTTTTTTTTTTTACAGATTACTTGGCAGGTTGGCTGCCGGCTGCCAATCAATGGCTCCTTTGACCAGGTCACAGTTTCCTTCTTCCTGTTGTGACCTACCCATTTTCACTTCCTGTAACAGACTAACATGAAACTGCTTAGTGTGCAGTAGGGAGCCTACATGAGCTGTCCTGAGTTCCTCCCTTTTATTCTATTTAATTATGTAGTTTTGCAAGTTTTCCATATAAATCTTTTGGCAGACACTATTTATCCAAAGCTTTTGCTACATGTATGCACTCTTTATATTTGCTTAGACTTAAGAGTTGCTTCCCTGCTCTCCACATGTGGATGTAAATATATAAGCCCCTTCTCCTTTCTTTCATTTAAAGGGTTTAATTGTGTTTTTTTATGCTATTTCTGTTTCCAGGGTTGTAAGTAGTGGTGGAGGATCATAACTCAAAATGCCTTTCTTTTATTAACATTTCCACTCCTATCAACCAAAAACTAAAACAGGAACACAACTTGTTAAATAATCTCAATTTTTGCTATTTCCAGAATCAATTTTCTTTCCAGTCAGTATGTTTCAATTTTAAAAAAGTTAAAAGTCTGTGGGCCGGATTCATGATGGCTTGCACGGAGTCTAAGAGTAGAGTAAGACTCCATGCAGCCATCATGTCCAACGAGCGATCCAGGAACAGCCTGCAGTGGCGTACAAGAGAGCTCCTAAAATGGCTCTTACACGGACAGGGCCGGGACATGAAAATTACCTCAATTGCAGCTGAAAGGCATGCAAATGAGGTAGATTTGCGATTCAGGAAACCTGCACCTGTCTGAGTAAGAGTAGTGTTATCTGCAGAAATGTACTCAGTTGACAACTGAGTACCGTTCTGCAAATAGCAAAACGGAGCCGTGACAGCTCCAAATAAAGGTTGCATCCAGTAGCGGAAGCATGCCAATGGCCAAATATACGGCCATTGGCAATGTTTCCCGATGCAAAATGAAAAATAATTAATTTTTTTTGTCCGATTTTCCATGTTTAAGTGTAGCACAGCACCGCGCAAATGGGCTGCGCTCTAAAAAACAGAAAAATAAAAATTAAAACCCACAAATGTGGATTTTTATGGGTATCTGTAATGTACATTGCAAGGCAATGGCAGGCTGAAGACAACATGGCTACCGAGTAGGGGTTGCTAAGGGGGGAACCCAGTCTAAGAGATGTAACCAAGCATTAGTAGGCAATCCTATGCAAATGAGGGTAAGGATAGTGAATCCCAAGTCTACCTAGCAAATGAGCACAGTCAGTGGAGTGCAAGACTAGGATAAGGGGAGTAACAGAGTAGGATATAGGTGGCATCATGAGGGGGGGTATGTATGACAGTAGCTAATCTCATTGGAGCAGAGTGGCATGTGTTAGCTGTCAGTTGCTCATCACTGGAAGAGGTGTATCAGTAGATATCCTAGCAAAAGTCAGGAAATAGAAGGTGTACACTGTGGGTATCACCAACGTTTCTTGTAAAAATGCTTGCAATGTGTATGCGCGCTTGTGCACACCTATAAACCCGAGTAAGACAGTGTGCACGCATGTAAGCAGAAGTTAGCATGTGTAATGTTGTCTAAATCTGTGTTAGCACATTTGCGCTTGTGTGCACACGTTTAAGCATGTGTAGGGCAGTTTAAAGTCTTGTAAGCGCCTTTGCGCTCGTGTGCGCTCATTTAGGCAGGAATTAGCTAGTGTAACTCCGTCTAAGCCTGTGTGCATGCATGTTAGTGCGTGTGCACGTGTCTGCGCTAGTGTGCGTGGCGCTGCCCCCCCTGAGGAAATGGAAAGGGGAAAAGGAAGCACAACAAACAGTAGGAATTTAACCAGGGAGAGTCAGCAGAGCTAGCAGGTGGAAATAATCAGAATCAGGCAATTACACAGGCAGTAAACCAGCCCAGCCCAGCCCAGCACTTAAAACTCTGCAAACAACTTTTCACCATGTATTCCTCAGAGACATTGCAGCACTGTAGTAAGCTAAGAAAAGTGAATACTGAAAAGGCTTAACTTAGACAAAGAAATGTTAGGGGCTGCCATTGCTGTCATAAACCGACATATGCAACATGCTGAGGGTGGTGACAATGGGAATGCTGCCAACCAACCCCCAGTGAGGAGACGGAGAAGAGTGAACAGGCCCAGGGTAACCTACCAGGGGCTACATGAGCTGGAGATAGTGGAGCACTATAGAGTGGACAGATACATCATGCAGCAAATTGTTGAGCTGTGCAGGCCACGCCTCACACACAGAACCAACAGAGGGGAACCCATTCCAGTGGAAACCAAGGTATGTGTTGGCCTACAAATACTAGCAACAGGTACCTTCCAGAGACCAACTGGTGATATGATAAGGATATCACAGGCATCAGCATCCAGGGTACTGCACCAGTTCCTGGATGCCATGCCAGCACATGTCGGTGATCATGTATATTTCCCCAATTCCCACGAGGTATTTGCCAGCAATATGCATCTCTTCCAGCAAATAGCAGAATACCCTGAGGTAGTGGGTGCAATAGACTGCACGCACATATGCATCAAAGCACCAGCTGGTGAGCGGGGTAGGGCCTACATTAACCGCAAGGGCTTCCCCTCCATCAACTGCCAGGTCGTGTGTGATGCCCAGGGCATAATACTGAATGTGTGTGCTGGCTGCCCTGGAAGCTACCATGATTCCCATATCTGGCATCTGATGCAGCTGTACCAGACATTTGCCAATGGGGACATCCCACATGGTCACCTAGTAGGGGATGCTGGCTATGCACTGGAGCCATGGCAGATGACACCCATCAGAAACGCACACGCAGCTGAACAGGAATGCCATAATGAGGCACACGCACAAACATGAAATGTAATCGAGCGTGTGTTTGGGCTGCTCAAGTCACGGTTCCGGTGCCTGGACACATCTGGTGGAGCCTTGCAGTACTCACCAACTACATGTACCCAATTTGTCATGGTATGTGCTATGCTACATAATATGATCCTGCGAAAACAGCTGCAGCAGGACCAGCATAAGCCTGCCCCAAACAGCCCCCCCACCATTGCCAAGGTCATCACAGGCAGAGCGTGACTCAGAGGAGGAACAACCTGCGTCTGCCCCAGTAGGCAGAAGGAGGCATGCCCAGTATGCTTTGGCCTTGGCAAAGAGGCAATGTATAGCACATACACTGGCTCAGTAGGAACCCTGGAAATTATACCTCTCTCTGACCCGCACATATAGTAAAAGGGATGCCTAAGTTGACACTACCTGCTTCAAACATGTACAGGGAGTGTAGTATGTGCATCCGACATAGGCGGCCCTGCAGCACCACCTGAGGCATGATTGCCATGTGTCAAACAATTTAAGGTAGTGCTAAACAGCATTTACCACCATGTAGTATATGCAAACAGAATTGCATACACCAACTAGTACAACTGTGGTCAATGTCGAGTAATATTGGGCAACGTCCAGCAAAGTTGGTGAATATACAGCAATGCCGGACAAGCCTGGTCTAAGTAGGGCATAGCAGAACAAAAGCCAACATGCTTATATTTGCTTAACTGGCCTTTAAGCAGTCTGGTCTGCTCAGTATGGAAATATAAAGCAATGATGGGTCTTGAACCCAGGATACTGTGCACCATAGTTAAAGTACTGAACCACTAAACTAAATCATGACAGCATTGCACTGCTCAGCCAGTATGAAGGAATGTTGATAATTCTATGCAAAGTATCTCATGGAAATGCTGCAGGCACAGCATAATCCCTGTTGAGTTATGACACAAAGGTGAGTCCTGCAGTAAGAACAGAACTTGACTTCCAACACACACACAGTATAAATGTTAATATTGGTCATGTTCACACACATCCACAAATGTAGTGGACTTCAGATCGCAGCATACTGAAAGGTCACACTGGGAAAGCTCACACACTTGAATAAATGAGACATATGTCAGGCAAAAAAACATGGAAAGCCTGAACTGGGCATGCTCACACACTTAGGCCATGTCTGACTACAGCAGTGGGCCACACATATCTGGCATTTGCATGTGTTAACCCAGGAACCTTTCACTATCCAGCAATCCGCTCTGTGCACACAGTTACATGACAACAGACACTTATATAATATAGTGGAACCCTGTCATAATCAAACATGTTTCGCAGATACCTAAGTTGTTCATAGAATCTGGGAAAGCAAAGATGATAAAGACCTGCAAACAGTATCAGCAATAAATATTGTGCATCCCGAGCAGAAGCATAGGTTCAGAGGTCGATACTAGGCTATCTGCCCTAGGGTATGTACAAGCCTAGCCAGAGTGTGTTTGGCTTTTGCAGCCCTGTCAGATTACTACACTGTGCCAGTGAATAGTAGGTCACACAAGATAGCCCATATACATTTAGGCTAGTGTGCCTCTGTCTAGCAGGGACACAGAAGATATCCCATGGGTAAACATACGATCACCCATACAGCCATCAAGATGTCCCCTGTAGGTGGTTAGTGAGTGGCTTTGCCTATGTGAAACTGTGATCACAATCTGGAGTGATTGGAGGCCCTGGGATAAGAATCTGTCCCTCCAGCATGTCCTATTAACAGCTGTGCTGAGGTATATGTCCCTGGAGTGTGTAGCTACAAGGGAGTTGGATATCCTGAGGTGGAGCATGTCCATTAATTCTGGGTTGGGTATTACTGCAAACAACAGGCACACATCATATCCGAGTAGGTGGTAAGTGACTGAGTAGAGCTGGAGTTACTGCATCTGTACTGTGCAGGTCATTCGTGTGAGTCCCTACATCTGCTTGATGCGGAACTTATAGGTTCATAGGTTCATAGGTAGATACTAGGCTATCTGCCCTAGGGCATTTATAAGCCTAGCCAGAGTGTATTTGCCTTCCGTCTCCCTATTAGATTAGTCTACTGTGCCTCTGTAAATTAGGTCACAGAAGGTACCCTTTAATATTAGTTTGCTGTGCCTCTGTCTAGCAGGGACACAGAAGAGATCCCAGGGGTGAATTTACAATTTCCCATCCACGTATCCAGATTTGGCTTGAAGAGGGTCAGCGAGGGGCTATGTCTAACATGAATTGGGATTCTATTCCAGAGTGAGGGGAGCCTCTAGGAAATGAATCTGTCCCTCCAGCATGTCCTTTTTATTCTTGTGCTGAGGTTTAAATCCCCAGACCGTGTATCTCTAAGAAACTTGGATTTTTGAGGTGGAGCATGTCCATTAATTCTGGGTTTGACATGGCTTTGTATGTCAGGCATAGATTGCCTCTGAGTAGGTGGTAAGCAACTGAGTAGAGCTAGAGTTTCTTTAGTTGAGCTGAATACGACATCTGTTTGTAGCCCATGATCCTCTTGGAGAGGTACTTTTGCGTCTCTCCAGTTGCTGCAGGTGTTGGATAAGGTACATCCCAAAAGGGCCATTGTATTCAAGTATGGGGCTGATAAGTGACGAGTAGAGGGGCACAATGACCTCTCTTGATCTAGATGTGAACCCTTTCATGATAAGGTGGCATATATAGAAGGTCTTTGTAACCACTTTGGCAATGTGATTATCAAAGGAGAGATTACTATCTACATTGGTCCCCAAATCTTAAATTACTATTTCTGCACTTAATGGATTACCACCTATGTGGTAATTTGTGTGCACCTTGTTTTTCCCAATGGGATGACTATGCACTTTTTAGCATATAGCTCGAGCCCGTGGCTCTAGCAACAAACATCCATCTCTGTGAGACCTTCTGGAGGATGATTGTGTCAGCTGGAGAGTCAATTATGGCCCCCAGTTTGCAGTCATCTCCGAATTTTGACAGCCATAATCCCCCTGTGTTAGCCTGAACCTCAGAGAAGTGTATACCGAACAAGAGAGGTCCCAGAACTGAGCCTTGTGGGACACCACTTGTAACTGGTTTGGATTTGGACATGGCACCTGTGATTCTGACCATGTGGGTTCTATCCCTCAGCCAGTTTGCAACCCATCTTGTGATATAGGGGTTGATATTTAAGCTGGTAAGCTTATTTATGATGCCCGAGTGGGGTATTGTGTCGAAGGCTTTTGCGAGGTCCAGGTAGTCTGTGTGGACTACCTTGCCCTCATCTATACCTTTGGTAACTGTTTCAAAGAAGTCAACTAGGTTTAAGAGGCAAGATCTGCCCTTAACAAAGCCGAATTGGGTAGGGTCCAGGGTCTGGAGGCTCCCAATGTCTTTGTTTATGAGTTCCATGATAATACACTCCATAGCTGTACAGACCAGACTAGTCAGGCTTATGGGGTGATAGTTCCCAGGGTCCGTTGTGGCACCACCTTTGTGGAGTGGAACCACTGTAGCTGTATGCCATTATTTGGGTACATATCCTGTAGTAAGGCTAAGTTTGAACAGTGACTTAATGTGAGGGTTTAATTCTTCTTGGAGCTTGTGTAAGACACAGCCTGGGACACCGTCTGGTCCCATAGCTGCTGTATTTTTTGCTTTGGAGAGGGCAGCTTTCACCTGTGCATCTGTGATGTCAGGAAGGTTACATTCAGTTGGGATAGGCATTTGTTCCTTTGGGGGGTGAAGGGGGGGGGGTTTGTGCTGAATCTGTCTGCCAGGATGTTGGCTATGTCTGTAGGTTCGGTATATTTTGTACTGTTATGCAACAATTCAGAGCATATCTGGGAGTTTCCACCCATATTATGGACATAACTAAAGAAGGGCTTGTGATTATCTTTAGTGTCTAGGGCAATTTCCCTTTCAAAACTGGCCTTTGATGATTTTATGAGGTATCGAAGTGTCTTGCTAATACTGATCAGAGATGCCTTCCATTTTTGGGATTTTGCTCTGTCATGTAGTAGCTTCCTCCTTCTGTTGTACAGCTTATTTATGGTCGGGGTCCACCAAACAGGTCTCCTGTTTTTGGAGGAGTGAGTCTTCGTTTAATTTGGGATAGCACGATCCATGCATTCCTGCAGGTGCTCATAGAATGCATTTGTAAAGGATTTTGCAGATTGGCTTGTATTATCCTCGGGCCCGTGGGCTTTGAAGGATTCCCCTCAGTCTTGAGAAGTGCAAAGTTGGCTTTTGAGAAATTCTTTACAGTGATTTCCTTGGCTGGGGGTGGGGACGGGATATGGATGTCCATGGAAATTTGTTAATGGTCTGATCTTACCAATGAGGGGTTTACCTCTGTTGTGGAACATAGAGTCCCCATGTTGGTGATGACCAGGTTGAATATGTTGTTCCCTCTTATGGGAGTGGCGACCAGTTGTTCCATTGCATTACAGTTTATAACTTCAAGGAACCATTTGGCGAGTGTGTTTGGGCATGAGTAGTTGTCGCAGTCAATGTTTGGGTAGTTGAAGTCACCCAATAACATAGTTTAAGGAGACCTTGATATTCTCCAGTGTTCTCAATAATGCCAAGTGGGTTTCCTGTAATAGGGAGGGTGTTCTGTAGCAGGCTACAAACTGAAAGGCAGTTTGGCCCGCTGTTAGTTGCACATGGATGGTTTCAGATGCTTCGTGCAGTGCCACTAACCTGGAGGTGTAGGTATCTTTGATGAATATAGATACTACCCCTCCTTTTGTACTTCGGTCCGAGTTTTGTGTCTGAAACGCATGGTATGAGTTATAACCTGGTAGTACTGGGGTGCTTTCAGGAGCCTTGAACCAGGTTTCTGTTACTGCACAGACATCGATATTCTCCATACTGAGGAGAGCCTCGAGTGCGTGCATCTTGAGATTTAGACTTCTGACATTGAGTAGCATTACCTTTAGATTTTGTATCCGTGGGTTGTCTATGGAGGTGGGTTTGTCCTTTGAGCCTCACCTAAAAAATGCACTATTGGGGTGGCAAGAGGCATGGCCAGTATACGAAAGCCTAAGCGTGACGGGTACAAGCCGTCCCTAGCGAAGCAACATGGCTTGTCGGGCATTTCATCCCAGGCTGACAGACACTGGATCCCCATTGAATGACACCAATACTTTAGACAATTGTTGAAACTGATCATTTTGTCTTTATTCTCTGGCATCATTCTTGGTGAGGGCAAGATGCTACTCAAGGTCAGGGTCATACCAGCCTGGGCTACATGATCAGAGAGCTCCTCTATGTCTCTTTTCTTGTAGTCCAGGGAGGTACGTCTCATATCATTCACACCTGCATGGACAATGACGGAGTCATACTTGTACTTGCTTTGGAGTGACCTGAGTGCTTGCGTTATGTGGTGGATCCTGGCACCTGACAGGCAGCTTACAGTGACCTTCTCCTTGTTCAGTCAATTGAGCAGGACGTCAGTGTGCTGGACAATAGAGTCCCCTATAACAAGTGTATTTGGTGTGTTGTTTGGCCTTAAGGGCTGTGACTGTGAGGCACACTGATTTTGTGAGATATGTGATTCCTGGGTATTGTTGAGGGGTGGCTGTTGCTTGGGTGTCTGTGGCCAGTACAGTTGCTGCAGGTGTTGGGTAATGTACACCCCAAACGTGCCATTGTAACCAAGCACGGTTGTTAGTATAGGGGCACAATGACATCACTCGATTTAGATGTGAAACCATATGGGATAAGGTTGCTTATATAGAAGGTCTGTCCAACCACTGTGGCAACGTGAATGTCAAAGGTGACAGTGCAAACAAGTCATGTCCCCAATTACCTAACAACACCTACCGTATGTAATGGAGTACTACCTATGTGTTAATGTGTGGGCATATTGTTATTCCCAAAGGGGATGACTATGCAACTAGTGGCATTTAGCTGTAGGCCATGGCTCAGGCACCAGTCATCCATCTCTGTGAGACCCTGTTGGAGTATGCATGTGGCAGCTGGAGAGGTGATTATGGCACCCATTTTGCAGTCAAGTGTGAACAAGGTCAGCCATATTCCCCCTGTGGTAGCCCGTACATCAGACAAATATATACTGAACAAGAGAGGTCCCAGGACCGAGCCGTGTGGATGCCAATGTGTAATTGGTGTATAGTCAGACATGGCACCTGCAGTTCTGACCATGTGGGTGCTATCCCTGATCCAGGTAGCAATCCATCATGTGAGATATGTGTCCATATCGATGCTGGTGAGCCTATGCATAATGGCCCAGTGGACTATTGTGTGGAAGGGTTTAGCAAGCTTCAGGTAGGCTGCGTGTACAACTGTCCCTATGTCGATGGACCTGTTAACTGTCTAAAGAATACAAACATGTTCAAGAGACAAGATCTGCCCACAACAATGCTGAAATATGTAGGACACAGTGTCTGTAGGTTCCTGATGTCTATGTTTAAGAGTCCCATGACAATATGCTCCATAGCTTTGCATAACAGGATAGTTAGGCTTATATGGCAATATTGTCTGTGGCCCGTTCTGGCACCAACTATGTGGAGTGGGACCACTGTCGCTGTACGCCATTCTGTGGGTACATATCCTGTAGTAACTCAGATATTGCACAGTGATGTAATGTGAGGGTTACGTCTGTCATGAAGCTCGTGTAAGATGCAGGCCGGGACACCCAACTGGTCCCATTGATGCTGTAATGTATGCTTTGGGGAGGGCAGCACTCACCTGTTACTGTGTGGTGTCAGGGAGGTTACACTCTATTGGGATGGATAGTTGCTCCCTAGGGGGGATGGGGGGAGACATCTGCACTGAACCTGTTTGCCAGGATGTTGGCTATGCCACTGGGTTCAGGGTAAGGGTAGTCAGTATGCAGTAACTCACAGCATATCAGTGAGTGTCCACCCAGGTTCCTGACATAACTGACAAAGGCCGTGTGATAGTCCTACATGTCTGGTGCAATTGTCCATGAGAAGAATACCTTAGATAAGTACATGAGTGATCATAGCAGTCTGCTAGTACAGATCACCAATGCTTTCCCCATCTGGGATTGTGCTCTATCATGTAGTAGCTTACTCCTGAGATTGTACAGCTTATTAATGGCTGGTGTCTACCAGACAGGGCCCCTGCCATTGGAGGAGTGAGTCTTGTTATTTGGGGTAGCACAATACATGCAGTCCACTAGGAGTCCATAGAATATGTATGTAAAGGATTCAGCAGTCGGAGCTGTATTTGACACTATCTCAGGGTCTCTGAAGTGTACCACCTTGCTTTGGTGAAGTGAGACGGCTTATCAGAAGTTCACCAAGTTTACCCAGGATGGGTGTGTGGAGTGTATATGTATGTCCAGTGAGATTGATGTATGTTCCAACCTTACCAATGAGGGGTATATTGCTGGTGTGGAACATAGAGTTCCCATGTTGGTGATGATCAGGTCCAATATGTATTGCCCCTTGTGGTTTTGGTGACTGGTTGTGCCATAGCATATGAATTTACAAATTGTAGTGACTGTAGGGCGATGTTGTTGCAGCTTGAGTAGTATCCCCAGTCAATATTCATGTATCTATTGTCACCCAATATAATGGTGTTTGTGGAGACCATCATATCCACCACTGTTCCCAGGAAAGCCGAGTGTGGTTCCTGAGTATGGGAGGGTGGTCTGTAGTAGGCAACAAACTGAAAGGGAGTTTCACACAATGGTAGTTGTATATGTATGGTCTGTGATGCTTAGTGCAGTGCCACTAACCCGAAGGTGTGTGTATCTGTGATGTATATGGATACACCCCCTAGTTGTGTTGTCCATTCCAAGTCCTGTGGTCAGAAAGCATGGTATGAAACATAACCTGGTAGTGCTGGTGTGCATATGTGACCCTGAACTAGGCGTCTGTTAGTGCACATATATTGCTATTCCCCCATACTGAGGGGAGTCCTGAGTTGCCGCAATATGAGGGTAACACATCTGGTGTTGAGCAGCATTACCCTTAGTGTTATTTAACCTGTAATGTCTATGTAGGTGGGTTTGTCTTTTGAGCCCTGCTCAACAAATGCACTATGGTGGTAGCAAGAGCCTTAGCCAGCATTCAAAGGTCCAAGGGTGACAGGTGCAAGCTGTCCATAGTGAAGCTATGTGGCATGTTAAGCATGTCACCACAGGCTGACAGACACTGTATCCCCTATGAATGACATCAATCTGTTAGCCAAGTGTTAAACGTGATATATTTGTCTGTATACTGTGACATCATACTTGGTGGGTGTAAGATGCTAGACAAGGTCAGGGTCATACTGGCCTGGGCTACATGATGACACTGTTCCTCCATGTACCATGTCATGTAGTCCAGGGAGTAACGTCTGAGGTTTTACGCACCAGCATGGACAATGATGGTGCCGGTCCTGTACTTGCTTTGTAGTGACCTGACTGCATGTGTTATGTGGCAGATCCTGGCACATGACAGACAGCACAAAGGGACTATTCCCTTGTATGGGCTGGTGAGTGGTATGTCAGTGTGTCTGACAATAAGTGTCGCCTATCACAAGTGTATTATGTGTGTTGTTTAGCCCGAAGGCAAGTGACTGTGTGGCACACTGACATTGTGAACTATGTGAGATGTGGGTATTGTAGTGGGGTAGCAGTTGTGTGTGTGCCTGCTGTGGAGGTCTCTGCTGCTTAGGCAGAGTTCATTTACAGCATCCGAGTATGTGTATGTGTGATAATGTGGTTTGAGTGCTGTCGCCAGAGGATATGTGAGACTGATGTGTGGTGTGTGAGGTTATCTTCACCACCTGATAGAATATGCCAGTCATGGGTTGAGAGAGCTCAGCACCTTGTATGTCTCTATAGGTGTATCTCGCACATATATCTGGGTTTGTTGTGAGGAGTAGAGTGTTGTCTGTGTACATGAGGCAGATGTGACATTGTGTCTACATCACAATATTTACCAGCTGGACTGGCGAGTGCACACAAAGCTGACCCCTGGACATGCCGGAATTTCATCATGACATACTCTGTAGGGTGTTAAGTGTGTAAAGGAGTGTAATGGATTAGTGCTCAGGTTTGTTGGTGTTTTATAAAGAGTAGCTGAGAAGGAGTCCAGACTGAATCATGACACCTCCGACAGTTATGTCATATATAGCAATGTACACACATATATGTCATGAGTCAGGGCCAATTGTACCTGACTGACAATGCCGACATCCTGACAGACAGGCCCATATATACATACCCACCTCCCACCGACGATAGTCCATATCATCATACCAGGAGATATCACAAGTAGAATGGATGAACAGCTACCCCCAATGCTAAAAGCATGGCATCAAGTGGGCTACATTGATTCCCAATATGTGTCATGCATAAACTACAGAACAAACAGATCCTGCACCTGAACAGTCAGCTGAACCTCCCCCCCTACACAGGATGTGGAACCGTTGAATGTGTTACAGCAACATATGGCACTCCACACAAGTGTTAGTGCACAACACACCATGGGAAGTACAGTCCAGTATGTGTATGAAGTATGATCTGCAAGGCTATGGAGTCCATCATGGTTGAAGTCATAAACCAAGCTATTGGAAGCTGACATGCACACAACCCTACTAACCGTGGTATGTTCATGTGCGGATCATGGTTCCCAAACATGCTAGACTGTTTGCAAGGCAGCCACACAGGACATACATCACTGAATACAGCTACACATGTCTCACATACACTTTGAATAGCCCTTTATCAACATCCCAGACACATGTAGTACCCCCAAAACCAACAAGCTGTGCATAAATATGTGTTGACATATGAAGGAATGTCAATGTGTCCACAAATAGATCACACAAAGTAAGGATTATGAGTTCCTGTTCCAGCTGTTGACACCTGACAACCCACATGGACCATTCCTGGAATGGCATAAAACAAAGTAAACACACATTACCATGTCCAGTCTGATGATGTCACCACCGTAGAAATACAGACAGAGAAGGGAAACCACTCAGTAAAGCAAATAGCGTGCTGCACTAATGCGTCTCTCTCTCTAGTATCATGACCTAATTTGGTAGGGGTTTGAATAGTGCAAACGCTGACTGTGTGTGGGGGGTGTATGTATGTGCAGTTCTCCTTGAAAGAAGTGGCCTTTTTGAAGACTGGGAAAACACACTAAAGATGTACATTCCTCTTTGGAAAGACTGATGATGTCACCACCGTAGAAATACAGACAGAGAAGGGAAACCATCCAGTAAAGCAAATAGCGCGCTGTGCTAATGCGTCTCTCTCTCTCTCTCTCTCTCTCTCTGGTATCATAATCTAGTTAGGTAGGGTTTTGAATCCTGCAAACACTGACTGTGTCTGTGTTTGGGGGGTGTGAGTATGTGTGTGCAATTCTCCTTGAAAGGAGTAGCCTTTTTGAAGACTGAGAAAACACACTAAAGATGTACACTCCTCTTTGGAAAGACTGATGATGTCACCACCCTAGAAATACAGACAGAGAAAGGAAACCACCCCGTAAAGCAAATAGCGCACTGTGGTAATGTGTAGCTTTTTAGTATCATAACCTAGTTAGGTAGGGGTTTGAATCCTGCTCTCTAGTATCATAATCTAGTTAGGTAGGGGCTTGAATCCTGCTCTCTAGTATCATAACCTAGTTAGGTAGGGGTTTAAATCTTACAAACGCTGACTGGAGGTGTGTGTGTGCAGGAGTGGCCTTTTTGAAGACTGGGAAAACACACTAAAGATGTACATTCCTCTTTGGAAAGACTGATGATGTCACCACCCTAGAAATATAGACAGAGAAGGGAAACCACCCAGTAAAGCAACTAACACGCTGTGCTAATGCATCTCTCTCTAGTATCATAACATAGTTAGGTAAGGGTGTGAACCCTGCAAGTGCTGACTGTGTGTGTGTGTCACTCTTGGTCAATGCGGTGTGGGTCTTGCTTTTACTATGTTATGGCATATTATGATTACAACAGTAAGTGCATTGCACACATCAGGTATATGCGTTGCAAGTATATATGTGTACATGTTCCCTTAATCATTACATAGGTGTGAAGCCTGCATACTACATGAATACATTTGTTGCCATTGACAGGTTGTGCCGCAGCTTCTCAGATCATAGGTCACATATGTATGTATTTGACAGGCCCATCCACTGTCGTGATCCGTGGCCAAGGTCATCTGTGCCACACACACCCATGACAGTTACTTTACAGTAGTGTGAGTGAGGGTATATGCCTGGGGTATATGTCAGACATGTTCATACACAACAATGACTGCCAATAATGGACAGTCTTTATAGGTGTACAACTGTCTTGTGGATATGCATCCAGGCTTCCAATGTCTCATGTGACACACCTTGGGACTCCACAATACCTATGGATATGTGGATACCAAGGGACACATGACATAACATGAGGCTGTATGTACACATTGGTACCCAACATACATGTTGAGGGCTACCACCTATGTGGTACTGACAGGATAGTAAGTATAGTACATGTGGATGACTATGCCATAGTCGGCTTACTGCTATACAGCATGTATCACATGACAGGCATCTGTCTGTATGATACCCTTGTGTAGGATATGTGTCCCATCCAGGGAATGGATTGTAGGCCACTGCATGCATTACCAGATGTGGATGGACACATCCCTAGTGTGTTTGCATGTACCTAAGGGGGCTATATGCCAAACAGGTGTGGACACAGGAATGGATGGCGGTAATTACCACTGTTTAGTGTTATAGTGTAGCACTGGAAGGATACAACTGTTACTGAGTTCCCTACGACTGTGTGTCATTTGTTGAGGTTATGTATACTACCAGACCGCAAATCATCGACACCATGTGTCCACTATGCACGTACATACAGACAGTGCGCACCCACCATGTTCACAGATGTACACTTGCTAATCTGTACTGTACACACATACTGTCCACTCACTAAGACATGCTGGCAACACATTACATATATATCAGCCAAGTGGCACATGGGTGGACAATACATAGTCAGACCTAACAATGGTGTAAACAATGCTACATTGACAGTCAGAGCTTTGATGAATAATGTCTGCTGAGATATACCTACAAGGATGTCATTACACTTTCCTGTTGACAACTTGCTAATATTGCTACACTGCTATAGTGTCACCCTGTGCATCAGCACCATGTTAGCCTGTTCCTCCATCAATGTTACAGATGACAGGAGGGGACACAAGTATCATCATATGCATAGGGCATTTTGTTGTTTGCCAGAGCCTGACATTGACCCATCCAATCGACATGTGTGTGTGTGTGTGTGTGTGTGTGTGTGTGTGTGAGGGACAACAGTACAGCATGGGCCAATGTTGATGTAATGTGTGTGTGTATGTGTGAGCCCTAGTTGTTTGGTTAATGTGTGTGTGTGTCTGCATGCACAAAGCTCCACCATGTGGCTGCCATATACAGTAGTTTGTGGGACAGCAACAGACTCTACCTGCTAGGCTGTACAGATCACTGTCTCCGGCCACGGACATAGTACCTGTGCCTGGCAGGGGTGCTATGGACAGTATCAGGTACCAACCCTGACTGGGTACTGTCCTCAGAGGCAGAGGTGGGACGACTGGACCCATGTCCCTGCTGGGAATGGCCAGAGCCACGTGCATGTAGTCTACTGGGACGGTCAATGGACAGGTCAGCCCCAGCATTGCTGGGGCTGGTACTGCCACTATGGGAGCGGCTGTGAACTGGGGGACGTCTGCGACCACTGCCAGCTGTTGCTGTTGCTGGCATGCATCCACGTCATCGTCGCAACCGTCCCGCATGGTCCTGGCTCATGGATGACATATTGTGGAGGGCATCTAATGTCTCCCCCCAATGTCTATCCATGACCTCGGTGTAAGTCTGGATGGCACCGGCAAGGTCACGGATGCTATCATTGATAGCGGTGTAATGTGCCCTCTGCGCCCTAAGTCCCTGCCTGGTGTACCGTTACATACATGCCTGAGCCTGCATTACAACCTGGAACATACTAGACGTCATAAGACCAGTGAGGGCACGCCTGCCAGGGGCAATACAACCAGCGGTGCTCCCCCAAGAACCCCTGGACCTCCTCCTATGTGGTACTGTTCCAGGAATACGGCTATGGCTGCTGTGAGGGGATACAAATGCCATGGGTACCACACTCTCCTGGTCAGTGCCAACTGTATGCTGTCCCTCGCCTATGGCCATTGGTGGTGAGGGATGTATTGGCAGTATGAGTTTGCGCATAGATGGGGTTAAAAGCTGTGTACTGTCGATTGGTGGACCAACAACAGACCCTGTCAAACCTTCCTGTGTCAAAATACATGTCTCATCATCAGCACTATTCGTGGCAGTGGCTTCAGGTTTTCTGCTGCATTCGGCCAGCCCTAACTCAGTGCCTGTGAGAAGAAGACAGGAAACACACTTTACGGTCTGCACATCTACACATGCACACATGTACACATGCACACATGAACACATGCACACATGAACAGTAATACACTCCTCACTACAGCACATACACACACACACCAGCAGTCCAACACATGCTCTATAGTGGGTGAAGGTGGGTGTCAGTATCACAAGGTAAACAGTCACCACACACGTCAGCATGCAGACTATTGTTGCACAAGACCATACAGTACAAGTGTAGATGCCCTAATGTAATGGCAGTATACATGGCTTTGTTGCAACTGTGTCGTTGTTCAGTGATTGGCTACACCCTGGAACACAATTTGTACATGGACACAACATTGCTGTGCAAGTATTATCAGCTCTGCAATGCCCTGTGCACCATCACTCACAAGTATACATGCCATGGCTGCATGTGTTATCTGTGTGACACACAGATATCAATGTCTGAGTACAGTGTCTGTGTCCAAAACAGATAATAGTGGGCATGGGTGTAGCACATGCATGCTATGTACACACACGGGACAATTGTTGCATGCCGATGTGAAGGTATCCCAATGCTCTATATGCCCAGTGTACAGTGGTTATGGTGAGTGTGGGACATATTGCAGGTATGTCGGTACCACACATGGCATGGCATGCTACATGACTGCAACATTAAACACCACACATACCCAATGTGTGTCAAGTGACCTATACACCCACTAGCATTCCAGGACATATATGTGACACTTTGGATGGCGACTGCTGTGCATATTGTGTATACTGGCATATGTAAGCACACACACAACATGCTATGCATATTGTGTATAGGTGCATATGTTTGCACACGCACAACATTTTGGTGCAAAGCAATGACTGCTATGAGTAGTACTGTGGTCACTGTAACTGGATGGGATGTAGTACCCTGTGCCATCATCAACATGCATCCTGTGGTCACTCACAGCTACTAATGTGTGCAAGACCACCGCCTAGCATGCTGTACCTGAACAGTGTCGTGGCTACGTTCACAATTACACAGACACCTTGTACATGGGTGTGTGAGGTGATCAATAGGGAACATTGCCTAACATGACTGTGTTATGTGTTGCAGAGTGTTGCACACACCCATGATAGGACTCTACCCCTGAGGTACAGCATGTGTGTGTGCAAGACATGTGGGATACTGACATGTGACCTTACAGCGGGTGTGATGGGAAATGTAGCATGTTTTTGTGTACTGCGTATGATAAACGTGTTCTGTTGTGTACAGCTGTAGCAACTATGCATATCTAAGGTGCAGTACAGTGTTGCCACACTTGTGTCTGCTGCACTGTGCAGTGTATGTGATTGAGGCAGCTACTGACTTTAATGAGATGATTAATGTCTCGCAGCAAACATGGACAGCATGCATTATGCGTAGGTGTGTTACGTGTACATGGCTTACACCTCACCTATGACATGCAAATTTCATTACCAATATTAAAGTGTTAACACACTCACCAGCATGTACCATCTGCCAATAGTCACAGGTGTGGAGATACTTTTCCGAATATCAGTATTGCACATGAGAGGCAGCACAACTGCTAAACACACAGTACACATCTCACATAAGCATATTCTAACAATACAGGTAATGGTAGTCTACAGCTAGGGCATATTACCTGCATGCTCCATGTCATCCTGCTGGGTAGCTCCGGCCTCCATGATGACACATGCATGATGTTGTTGCTGCTGTAGGCCAGGAGCCACCATGCTTAGGAGCAGCTCCTCCACTCTGGTGAGGAGGGGATGTATGGGCACCCCACCACCTGTGGCAAGCTGTTGCCTATGGATATCAGATGCACGCCGCCGGACATGTCTAATTAAATCACTGCAGTGATGGCGTACCTGCTCATATGTCCGATTATGCATGCCTATGTCATTTACCCGGTGAACAAGATCTTGCCACAGTGCAGTACGCTCATGCTGGGGCTGGCTGGCCCTGGAAAAAAGTAGGGCATAGTGCTGATACAGGCTGGCCTGTATGACCTCCTCCTCTGCAGTTGTATACGCAGGATTGCGTTGATGAGCCATAACCCTGGAAGACAATTAAACAATATGTGTGAGCAAGTCATGTGGCACACTTAACATTATGAAGTACAGATATCACTTAACTGCCAGATATAGCATCTGTCTGTCTATCAAAGGATACACACATTGTATACCACATATCAGTGCTCAGCTCACAACTGCCTGACAGTGGCTGCTGCACTCCATGCAACAAACCAGTGTACACCAGTACTCGGCACACTGTATGGGATACAATGCACAACCTCACACTGGGGGTATATATCAAGCTAATGCATGATGAATATTGTCATCCAATGCAATGAATGTAATGTACAGTTACAGTATTAACAGTAAACCACCCTAGTCTTTGATGCCATACCCCTACCTAAAATATGAGCACGGTTGTTAATAAAGCTGGCATACTGCTGTAGCAGAGTATACATGTTGCTAGGTACACACACATACCCTGTAACACACATGTGATTGCGGCCATGGCACAGGCATCATTACACACACATTAGACATACGTACAACACACAAATGTATGCCAACACAGATGAGCATTACCTGTGTACCTTATAGTACTGTGTGCCCCTACTTACAGATACCTATGCCTGAGGAATGTAATCTGTGCAGACTACAGGAAACACATAAGACAGTGATACCAGGGAATGTGAACATAGACCATACTGTGGTGTTTAGGCCTACAGCTTCTGGTAGTACAACAGTTCATATGTGACCTGGATTCACCAGCAGTACCACTTACTGAGCATACATGTATTGCTTCAGCCTACAATGGGACACCACAGTCGTACACAAGGTACTATGTCACAACATATGCCATCCTACTATGTCTGCATCCCAATAACTGACACATCTTCTTTCTCTCCCCTCACACCTAGGACACAAACTACCATGACAGACACAACCTCACGGTAAGCTGTCACACCTTTACAGACCTTGCACGCAGTCAGTATCACACTCATTCCACCTCACATAGCTGGTATTGCACTGAGTACATGTGTGTGCGCATTGTGTCATAGGTAGGTACTACGCTATTGGCCCGGGGCCTACAGCAGCCTAGCCATATGCTACCCTGCCATTTGACACACATGTAATGTGATTACACTTGCTCCTGTCAAACGGATACACAGAGGTGACTCCCAGGGCATATTACCTATCTTCATAACATTCATCAGGGATATGTATGACATCTACTAATGAGGAGCCTTGTTTATTAATGCTGGGTAGTTTAGTCCAGAGTATGGCATATTTGTATATAGGAACCTGTACCTCCAGCATGTGCTGTTTAGTGCGTTGACAAGGATTAGGGCCTTAGGTCATGTAGCCTGGAAGGATTGTGAGGTGTTGTCATGGTGGTTGGCTGACTGCTATGGGTGTGACATACCTCTGTATGTCCGGCAGTGGTAACCTCTGTGTAGGACGTATGCAATGCACTGTAGCTGTGGTTTTGTGAGTCAGTCTGCATAGGGCACATGTTTGGCGCAGTGTCACTCTTTCTTAGGTATGTCTGTGACCTTTCCACTTGCTATGGTTGTCATGTAAGGTACATACCACATGGGGCATTGTGAGGAGTATGGGGTACACTGACCTATATTTCCCTAGATGACACACCTTTTGTGATGACACGTACCACGTAGAGGGATTACAAGACTAGTGTGGAACTGTGAATATCAGAGGGGAGGCTACTTTACACCTGTTTCCCATGTTCCCTTCTGACACCTTCAGTGTTAGGCAGGCAACCACCTGTCTGGTAGTTAGTGGGTAAAGTATTTTGGAATGGGGTATGGTACTGCAGTTTCAACACTGGTGTTCAGTCAATGCGTTGGTCACCAGGCACCTGTTGCAGTACGTCTGACCCCGTGTCTCCCTCTCTCACTCTATATATATATATATATATATATATATATATATCTATATATATATATATATATATATATATATATATATATATATATATATGTATATATGTGTATATATATATATATATATATATATATATATATATATATATATATATATACACATACCTATATATATATATATATATATATATATATATATATATACGGATATATCCATATATATCTGTATATATCTATATATCTCTATATATATATATCTATATATGTATATATCAATAGATCTACATATATATATATATATATATATATATATATATATATATATATACCTATATATATATCTGGATATATCCATATATATCTGTATATATCTATATATATCTATATATGTATATATCTATGTATCTACATATATCTATATAGTTATATATCTACATATATATAGATATATGTAGATATATAAATATATAGATATATGTAGATATATAAATATATAGATATATCTACATATATCTATATATTTATATATCTACATATATCTATATATATCTCTAGATATCTATATATGTACATATCTATATATGTACGTATCTATATATCTGTATATATATATATATATATATATATATATATATATATATATATATATATCTATCTCTCTCTCTCTCTCTATATATATATATATATATATATGTATATATATACATATATACAGGTATATATACACATACTTGTAAACATCCATTGCTGTACATATATATGCACATATAGGCACATATACTGGCCACCTTTCATGTTGGGAATATCAATCATTAAACAGTTGTGAGACATACAATTATGTAATAATATTGCACAGTGTTGTGCGGAATGCATTTTGCTGTTCTCAGGCCGTATAGCTGTAGCAGGCCTCACTGGCTCAGTCCCACAGCATTTAATCACCACATGACATATACCTGCACTGTTTGCTGTTTTCAATGCCACACACTACAACCTACATAGATATGTGCACATAGCAACCTCCAATTACATATATATGTTTAGCCTTCACTAACACTTGCAGTATGTCCCTTGTCCTATGCACATCTGCATTTACATATAGATAATGACTGCACCCACATATGGAGGGTTCACAGTATGTACAGTACCCTTCAGATGCATCATTTGGATGCCAGCAAATACATATCTGTTACATACCTTACCTTTGTATTTTTTACCTCTGTCTGTTGTACCTGTTGACGTTTATTTTTCTTTTTAAATATGTATATATTTTTTTGGTGTCTCCAAACGCCTCTGTTTGTTCGTTTGTTTGTCTGTGTGTCTGTCTCTCTCTCTCTCTCTCTCTCTCTCTCTCTCTCTCTCCATATGCTGCAATGATATTATTGCATGTGTGGACAGCAAGTACAGGCTGCTTTTGTAGGTATATGCACATGTGCGTGTGATGGCCTCTGCACCAATTGGTGCCCACCATTTAGTAATTGCATGCAGCCTGCTGTGTGCTAATTGCAGTTCTCACTGTGATTTCAGGACACTGCTATAAAATGATAGGTTAGGTAGGCATAGGCCTTTCAGTTTTGCAAGGTGGGGACCATGCTTGTTTGCTGTGGACACTGTTGTGTGAGTCAGAAGGTTGGTATATGTCTCATATCTGAAGCTGGGTTGTAGCCAGTGAAATGCATGTTGTACTGAAACCTGAGTGTTGCTTCTTCCAGTACACTCTTCTCAGTGTGTCAGTTTATTCACACTTCCTAATGCTAACACTGGATACATGGGAGTATGTACTTTCTTTTGGAATTAGGGAATTAACTGTGATTATTGCAATGTATTGCTCTGGCTTTCCTATTTTCCCTTTACATTCACTCCTTGTAATGCATGTTATATTTCTGTCTTTCAATGTATTGCTCTGGCTTTCCTATTTTCCCTTTACATTCACTCCTTTTAATGCATGTTACATTTCTTTCGTGCAATGTAATGCTCTGGCTTTCCTATTTTCCCTTTACATTCACTCCTTGTAATGCATGTTATATTCTGTCTTGAAATGTATTGCTCTGGCTTTCCTATTTTCCCTTTACATTCACTCCTTTTAATGCATGTTATATTTCTTGCAGCACCAAGTTATTGTATATCTGCTGTGGCTTAGTGGTAAGTCATGCAGACTGGTGAGTCCAAGGTGTGGGGTTTGCGACTGACAAGGAGATTTTATTTTACTGCTGAGCAGTACAAGGGCCTTGTCATACAGAGTGACTAAGGCACTTTTAAGCAGTTGTAAGTGGTTGTGCACGACGCTTAGCGATGCTTAGCTAAGCGCACACAAGCTCACACTAACGTAAAGCGCTGCCAAACTCTGGGCAACTTTATTTAGCTAGGTAAAGCGCTGCTAAACTCTGGGCAACTTTATTTAGCTGGGTAAAGTGCTGCTAAACTCTGGGCAACTGTATTTAGCTAGGTAAAGCACTGCTTAAATCCTTATATCAAGTCAAAATGGTCATATCATACCATTCCACATAACCTGCTGGTAAAGACCCACAGAACAAGATTTGTGTTATGGCATTCCTATTTTCCCTGTACATTCCCTTTTAGTAATGCATGATATATTTATTACAGCACCAAGTTGTTGTATATCTGCTGTGGCTCAGTGGTTATTCATGCAGTCTAGTGTGTCCAAGGTCTGGGGTTCGAGAGTGACAGGGTATTTTATTTTGCTGATGGGCAGACTACATGCCTTGTCATACAGAGTGACTAAGGCACTTTTAAGCAGTTGTAAGTGGGTTTGCGCGAGTTTGTGCGACGCTTAGGTATGCTTATCTACACTTAGCTAAGTGCACACAAGCGCAGACCGCTGACTACTGCTTAAAAGTGCTTACTCCCACTAACACCCATGCTAATTTCTTTTAAAGAAAAGAAAATGGGGAAATAGGAAAGTGGTGAAAAAGGGGGCACAAAGAGGGTAGGACAGTAGGAAAACAAGCTTGGGATGTGCAGGAAGGATGTAGGGAAGGCCCATAGCTGCCCAATTCTTTACCAGCAACAGCTGTGCATATGTTAGGCATTTAGAGTGAGATTTGAAACCTTCCACCCCTGAGAGAGGAGTGAGGACAACAAAGTATGTTGTATAGCCAGTTGTAATTATCAGTTTACATGTCCAGCAGACATGTGTGCGAAATGGGCAGCTATGTATGGGGCGTAATTTTTTTGCGGGTACAGATTGCCGTTTTTCTTTTTTTTTTTCAGGTAAGAGTGGAATGTGAGGTAATGGAAGTAGGAATATTGGGGGAGGTGGGTTGTCGAGGTTAACAGACAAGACAAACAAGACGCATACAGGGGTGGAGTATGACACATGTGGTGGGTACACACAATTGACAGGGATGGATATTTGGATATCGCAAGCCCATGAGCCCACAGATGGCAACAGTGGAACTGAGATCCCCACCCATGGGCAGTTACCACTGCTCCTTCACAGCCCAGGCCGAGGCTGTGCTGTGGGCTGGATAGGAGGGGCAGGCACACCCGTGATTTGCACCACTCTCGCCTCAAGCTGGTGTAGGGGATCAGTCACAGAATGCCTGATCTCACTACGCACCACAGACTGGACCCTTTGAAGGGTGAGTGGAGGCTCTCCTCCGGCCACACTTGCAGAGGGGGGGTGAGCCCCATCCCCTGCAGCGCTTCCACCTGAAGGTGGCACAGGGCCACTGGAGGAGGAGGATGTCCCGGGCTTGGCACTTGTTCCAGGTGCAATCGCCAGCTGAGGTGGGAGAGGTGGGTCCACTGGGACCCGCCTTCCCAGTTGTCCTATGTTTAGCAGTATTTAATGGCATTTTGGGTTAGTAACAAACAACACCATTCCAAATTACTTGTAACAGCATGCATTAGTATTCCCATTAACCAAACACACATGAATTCCAAACGAACAGCAAGCATAACACATGCATATTTAGAACAACAGTGGACATTCCAACAGCATGCAGGGTTGATTGGTGGCAACAGGCCATCAGGTTTGGATATGTGAACAGGGCACAATTCATCAACGTACATGTAGATATGTATAAACCAACAGGACAAATGTCCATAGGAATTAATTATGAATGGTATCATTTGTGAACATAAAGTAGGGTGGAAAAAATATTACATTAACAACTTAGAATACTTATACGTATACTCTACATTCCTACTATATGCAGATATATATCCCCTACATGTATAAGTACAGTTCCCTGTATGTAACCTTAGAAATGTTGGTGATGGACATGTTACTGCTACATTACATTTGTATTCGTATATGTTCATATCTGGCTGTGTTCAGGTAAAATATCATGCTACATTTGAACAGTTACATACAGTTCTAGCAACACACTGACATTTGTGGGATCACAAGCTGCTCATGTACCGGATTAACATGTGCAAACTATACATGAAACATTTGAGGACTATAAATATTCTTCTGAGATACTTGCATTCCCATCAGCCAGTTTATATGGGCCTAGACAACTGTGGATGTTCAGCACTTCATACAACCATACTATCTCCATAATGCAAGGGTACAACAACATATCCAAAATGTGGGACAGACACAGTCCAGGAATTGTACTTTATTAAAAACATTTCACTCTTTGGTTGTGACTGTCTCATTCATTTCATTATGTAGTGCATGCAGTATACCTTTTTTCCAGACTTCTTACACCTTTATTGGTAGCTTCAAACTCTTTCTCACACTCTCTCACTTATTTTATATTTACATTTCAGGATGGTACTAAATTCCAGGCTTTATTAACATTTATTACTGGGTTACAACAATCCTTTCCAGCTGACTCACTTATTTCATATGACAGTATATACAAGGATGTATTCAAGACTTGTCTGTCCTTTATTGATGGATTAGAACACTCATTTTCAGGCTGAAGCAGTTATCTGATATTACAATACAGGTGGAAACTCTATTTGAGACTTGTTTACTCTTTATTAATGGATTACAATACTCTCTTTCAGGCTGCATCACTTATCTGATCTTAGAATACTAGCAGAAGCTTTATTCTAGGCTTTTTGACCTTTATTACTGGGTTACAACACTGAACTCTTTTACAGGCTGTCTCACTTATATTCTATAATAATACCACCTGAATAATTACTAACCTGCCTGGTGGCACAGCCTTACCAGCCTATTGGCATAGGCTTGCTGATTCGCGGAACGAACACCTGCAACTGTAATATAAATGAAGGGATATTGGAACATACCTATCCATACTATAGGCTAGGATAGAATTTCTTACATACTTAATTACATGGATACTTACTCAGTAGTGGGGCATTCAGCATATGATGGGCCTCCTGGATCCATCGGTTCAGTTGGTCCTCCTTTCGTCGCTTTAGGTCTGCACGGTGGTGACGGATCTGCTCACCAGTCCTGGGAATGCCTGTGGCACTGGTAAGATCATGTGCCAACTGGTTCCATGCCTCTGCCTTATATGCTCCCCATTGAACCTGGCCCTGCATGAGTCGGCCTTCATGTTGGTGGACTAGGAGCCAAACCATATATTTGGACTCCTCAGTGCCCCACCTTTGCACTCTAAAGCGATTACCCTCTCCGACGCCTGCCATCCTGACTGCAAATGGGTACCAGAATCAGTTATGGTGAGTATTCCCACCAATGGGGCTTAAATATGCCGCATTTCCCACACTTTTTTGTGATTGTCTGTTTTTGAGAATTCTAAGCTGACTGCAGACCTGCTTAGTAATGGTTAATATTCCATTTCTAAGTATATGTATGCTAATAGTGGCTGTTTCTTTTAAGCTGTCATGGCTTAGTGGTTCTGTGCTTTGATTATGATGCACACGGTTCTGGGTTTGAACCTTGTCACTCTTTTATTTTAATACTGTCTAAACAGGCTAGGGGGTGTGGCTGCATTTAAGCAACTTAGCTCTACGTTGCTCCCTGGTGCCCTACGGTGCCCTGGTTGGCGTGGCGCGTATGTCTGCGCAAACACATTGCGCTGGGTAAAGGGATTTTAAACTCTGGGCAACACTATTGCACTGGGTAAAGCGCTATTAAACTATGGGCAACTCTGTTTAGCTGGGTAAAGTGCTAGTAAACTATGGGCACCTCTGTTTAGCTGGGTAAAGCACTATTAAACTATGGGCATCTCTGTTTAGCTGGGTAAAGCACTATTAAACTATGGGCACCTCTGTTTAGCTGGGTAAAGCGTTATTAAACTATGGGCACCTCTGTTTAGCTGGGTAAAGCGCTATTAAACTATGGGCATCTCTGTTTAGCTGGGTAAAGCTGTGCTTAACAGCAGGCTATTATATATCAGGTTCCTTTAAACATATATATTTTGTTCACTGATACATTGGCCATTTCACTGCTTTTAATAAAATTTTAATCATATATGTCTGATATTATTTCAAAATAAGAAGGGGAGTGGACCATGAACACCTCCTCTTTGTGTAAATGCTCTACCATTACGCCATTGCAATTTGGTGTGAGCTGCATAAACATTCTTTCTTATGCCCTTCCATGTCGGAATTGCTAACTGTAGCTAAGCAATGGGCACACCTGCACACACATGCACAAATATGGGCAGCTATATCATGGACTTAAAAAAAATATATATATATTTTACTATTTATAACTGTGATGGGGTTTACAGTGTCAGGTAGTGTGGTGTTGGGTGCAAGTACATTTGAGCGAACTCGCTCTTGTGTGTTGACATTTTGCTTTTACTGCACTTGCAGGGACGTGGACATTTAGACTGCTCGGCAGTCGGACACGCCCCCTGCATTCATACCGTGTAAGAGTTACGGTTGAGTCAGCGTGCCCTCATGAATATTCATGGCATGCTGACGTCATACCATTCAACTGCAGCCTCCAAGTAGGACTTATTAAGTCTTACACGGAGGATTCATGAATCCGGGGGTGTATCTTTTCAGAGCCTCCTACTCTGCCTTCTTTCTTGCCTCTTGGATTATTGCAATCTTCTTTTCAGATGTTGTTTCCTCTTAAAAACAGAGAAAATATCTTTTTATACCCCTTCTTTCCCAGTCATTCGTCCTTTTGTCCCCTGTGTCAGTCAGTACAGTCTGTGGTGCTTCTTCCAGGGTTGCATTTCTGTGGTTGACTGTTTTTGCAACCTTTATAGTACTGCTGCCAGATCTCCAAAGGTATAAGCTTGTTCCTGCATAAAGATCCTCAGAGTTGCTGGATATAGAAACTGTGACCAGAAACCTCTATGCTTGCATATCTTAATGGACAGAATGAAAGCACCTCTCCTTCTTGTTTCTGTTGAGTAGTCATGATCATTGTAAATCTTTGGTCACTGATCAGTCTCTTTCCTGGCTACCAAACTTCTTTTAAGATTATTTCCTTTAACTCATAAGGCCAGAGTTTTGTGATCACAGGTCTTGTGTGTCATTGTAATCTCTCCCGGACTCCACACTGTCGGTGGGCTCTGTTCACTCTCAGTTCTTCCTCTGATGTGTTAGTCCAGTGATATAGCCATTTAAATACTGCATGTCTGCAGTCTGCTGTTGCTTGTGTTTTGGGCATCCCCACTATCTTTAAGTTGTTCCTACTGGACCTATCTTTAAGGTCTGTGGTCTTAGCTTCAGCTCTGTCAAGTCTTGCTTCAGTAACCTCTAGTTGGCTCTAAGTTATATGCATTAATCTTTGGTGTGCTGGATGGCCATCACATGTACATTTACCACTATTTCTACTTCCTCCAACTTTTCTTCATGGTTGTTTATTTTTTTGTGAAGCACTTTTTTTTTTTACCAAATTAAAGTCTTGCCATATAGTATAATATTAAGTGTTGCTGGTTGCCTGAGGGGATCATAGCTGTTACTCATCTCAGAGGCTAACTCATGCTTTCCACTTCTTGGTCTGTTTTTATTTTTATTTTTTTAGACACAAGGACTTCTCATTGCTCCAAATGGGCATCACTTAAACCCCTTCAATTTTTAGTTAGGAAGCAGCACATTTTGCCACTGTTCAATGTGCCACCATACTAGAAGTATTATAGTATATATTTTTTATCTTTTTTGTGTATTGCTGCAAGGTGAGATTCTTGAGGCAGACTGTACCTGGCCACTTCAACCTAAATTAACATAAAAATGTAGTCTGTTTTATACAACTGCTTAGTTTTCTAGATTTTGTGATCATATTGTTAACTTCATCACATTTTAATTAAACTTTCATAAAATGGGGCAAACCATATGCAAGTAAGTTCCTCTACCATTGAACCTTCAGTACAGTGCCACAAAGACTCCATAGACAACAACTACCATATTTTAAAGCAGTAGACTACATATATGGATTTATTCAAACATTTAACATCCAATACTTAAAATGATTCCACTCAGAATAAAAAAGAGCAGAAATCACTGGATGTTTTACAAAGAAATGTCTTTGGCACTCACACAACAAGTAAACCCTAGAATGCCATGATGGTAAATATGAGTAAAATTTAAAAAATTACCATATTTACAAGGAAGTATAGTTGGGAGCTGCTGAATATCAACCAAGCTAAAAAGAGAATGTTATAATTTGTAAAATGAACAGTCCTATTGGAGAGACCATTTTTTTCCTTTATAGGACCTCCATCAAGTCAAGAAGTTCCAAAGCTAAAGTTTAGGCTGTCTTACTGTCCTGAATGAAGTGGTTGCTGGCTGGGAGGCATCCACCTGTACTCATCTAGGTTGTTTCTTTTTATGTGATACTCTGTTTGGTGAAGAATGTGAAAATATTTAGTGATCATCTGGTAGATGCTTCTTTAAGAGAAGTAACTTAATAGCTCTGTTTGTATGCCATATGGCTTCTTAGTTCAGTTCAGTAGTTAGATACATATCACTTCTGACATCTTTTCATGTATTCCTCTCAAAGTGTACACTTCACTGTGCACATTATGCTACACTATGTCAAAGTTAAATGTACTTTAGTATAAATGTTAAATTTTCATGCTGCATAGCAGTTTGGAACTTCTGAAGTTGTTTATTTTGGCGTATGAATTCTTCCTTTTGAAAACACATCTGTCGTATCACATCCATTTGTAAAAGCAAGCTAGTCTCATTTCAAGTGTGATAAAGTGCATTACAGAGTTCTTAATTGAATTGTAGGATATATGGGAATCATAATCATTTTACAAAGATGTGTAAAAGACAAAGTTGTATAGCCAGACTTGTTTGTAGAAGAGAAAAAAGAATAGAACAGAATTTTGTGGGCATACCTGAAGTTGCAAAATGTGATTGCAATATGGGCTGTAAACAACAAAATGATGCATTTTGTGAGCAAAGCTTGTAATTACAGACAGAAATATCACGATGTTCATCGTGCATACAGCTGCAGTCATAACAGATGGGTTATCCTGCCATCAGGCGGGTCCTCGGTCGGCCGAATTCCAAAGTCTAGGTCCGGCATCGGTTGTCGTCGCTTCTTCCCTGACGTCAGTGCGGCAGGGGTATAAAAGAGCCAGCCGACGCCATCTTCTTCAGTCTTTCTTGCCGTGCGGTGCCCGAAGCAGAAGCAGTTCGCAAGTGCCGGTCGGCCAGCTCCTAAGATTTACGAAAATATTTCAGCCGAAGTCTTCTTGAAAGCTAAGTACCCCATTGGGGAAACTTTTCTTGCCTCAGACCGATGTCAGACAAAGTTAATAATTGCATTTCATATGGGAAGCAAATACCGCATAAGGATTTCCACTCTTTCTGTATTCCTTGCTTAGGCCCAGACCACGACGTCTCGGCCTGCCGTTTTTGTGCTAGATTTAACAAACACACTATTAAGCGTCGGGCGGAGTTCGCCCATCACTATTTTGGTAAAAAATTTAATTATATTATGTCGTCAGATACTCCGACTCCTGTTTTGAGTAAAAGATGCAAAAATAAGGACCGACATATGAGGTCCACGACTTCTACTGACACCATGCTAAGGCCGACTACCGGTTCTCTGGTTCTCAGCGAGGCACCTACGCAGCCCCTGAGTACCGATGACACTTCATTACCGGTGTCTTCTGTGCCCGAGGTCGCAGGCTCCTCGGCCCCCATTCCGACTACAGATACCGATGCCACTTTTGGCGGGGAAACCCAGAGTTTAGACAGGCCTGCCATTTCTCAGGGTGTCTTCAGGCCTTCCTCCTTCTCTATTAAGGCTTTCACAAAATCTAAAGCAGCCATGAAAACTAAAAAACAAGGACCACAGACCCCCTCTCAAGGCCCCGTGCCTAAAAAACAGATGCTCAAAATAGCTGAGGATTTGATTACTCTTATCAGGGGTTCTCAACCCCCCCCCCCTGACAAAAGGCCCAGATTAGAGGAAGACTACCCTTCCTCAGATCAAGCCTCTATTACCTCTGAGCATTCTGAGGACCAGGAATATACATATTCTCCTTTTGAAGACTCTGATGCAGAGGAGTCTATTTCCTCGGTACCCCCCCCCCCCGAGGATTACTCTTTTGGGGAACCCTACATACTTTGAGGGAACACTTTCATTGGGAAGGCCAAGATTACTCAGATTCCAAGAAAAGGCTGAAGGATTTTCTCTTGCTCCCCCAGCATAGGCCTCTGGTTATCCCTCCTGTCTTAGATATATTAGATGATGTGTACACAAAAGCCAGCCTCAACCCAGATTCTTTACGTCCAGCTCCTGTTAAACCAGACAGGTATTAATGGGTTCCTGATTCACACCAGTTCCTATACAAAAGCCATACTGCTGACCCAGAAACTATTTCACAGGGTCCCAAGGGAATTAAGGCCTCTACTGCTAAAAACCCATTACCTTCAGAGAGAGATTCCAGAGCTTTAGAAAGGTGTGGGGAAAAGGTGTATACCTCGGCCACTTTAACCATGAGGGCATTAAACTGTCAGTTCCATATGTTAAAGTATCAACAGTTTTTATTATCTGAGTTGAAAAGCAAAATGACACAACCTGAGCAACCAGATTTAAAAGAGTTGCAGGATTTGTTGCATAGTGCAGAGCAAGTGGGTAAACATACCTTGCAGTGTGGTTTTGATGCTTTAGAGGCCTCATGTAGAGCTGCTGTTACAGGGTCTGTCATACGTAGATATGCTTGACTCAAAGAACAAGCCTTACCAGATCATGTCAAAGCTAAATTACTAGATGCACCTCTTCAAAAAGATGTATTGTTTGGTGTTAAAGCTGAGGAGGTACTAAAGAAAATGGAGGAAAAGAGATCAATGCAAACAGTGAAAGATTTCCTGCAGGTACAACCTCCACATTTCAGCAGAAACAGGCCTTCAAAAAATTGGTCCTTTCCAGCCATGGACAGACCTCAAAGAGGCAGATACAGGCACCCGAGAGGTAGAGGGTAATCTCAAGGATCATTCAGAGCCAGGCAATGGCAAGCACCAACCCCAAGAGGTGGAGAAGATAGATCACAGTCATTCAGAAAGCAGACACAATGACTTTCCCCTTTACCTGCCAAACAAAGCTTTAGTGGCAGCACCTTTAGGTGGAAAACTGGCATTATTCTCAAAAAATTGGCATATTGTCACAAAAGACAAATGGATCCTGGACATTATAGACAGAGGCTACAGATACCACTTTCAAACCCTTCCAAAAATGAGAGGCATGCCAAACCTGCCAGAAAATCAAACGGCAGAGGCACAAAAACAAATTTCAGCTCTCATGGACAGGAAAGCTATTCAAGAGGTGCCTCCAAAAGAGCAAGGTCAAGGGTTTTATTCCAGACTATTCCTGGTACCAAGGAAAGACAAAGATTGGAGACCTATTTTAGATCTATCCATCCTAAATACATATTTACAGGTACCAAAATTCAAGATGCTCACATTACAGCAGCTTCTTCCCATGCTGGGCAAGGAGTCTTGGCTGGTAACATTGGACCTCAAGGAGGCATGCCTGCATGTCCCTATCAGACAAGATTGCAGAAGATACCTCATATTTCTTGCAGGTTCAACCCATTATCAATTCTCTGCATTGCCATTTGGCTTATCTACTGCGCCCAGAGTGTTTACGAAATGCCTGGGATCAGTAATTGCCTTCTGCAGCCTTCAAGGAATGCAAATATACCCATATCTGGACGACTGCCTGATCCAAGCGGACAGCAAGGACATACTTCTGAAACACCTGGCATTTGTAATAAGACTGTTGAACTTTCTGGGATACACAGTCAACAAAAAGAAATCAAAACTAATACCCTCTCAAACAATAATTTTCCTGGGTGCCAGCTTGAATACAAACACCCAGATGGCCTACCTCACGCCAGACAAACAAGGGCAACTATCTCAATACTTCAGCATAATGGAAACCTTCACCAAGCTGACTGTAAGGAAAGTCCTGCAGGCTCTGAGATTCATGGCATCTTGCATCCTGCTGATCCCATGTGCAAAGCTGCATATAAGGAAACTTCAATGGTACCTAAAAAACTTATGGTCTCAACACAGCCACAGTTTGGAAACAATTATACCACTCATTCCATGTTTTCAAAAGGTATTTCTGTGGTGGGCTCAAGCATGGCAAAGAAAGAAAGGTCTCCCTTTCTGCATACCTCAAGCAAATCAAATCATCACAACAGACGCCTCGGACTACGCCTGGGGGGCACACATGAAAGATCAGTGCATTCAGGGAAAATGGTCCCAAAAAGAGAAGCACCTACACATCAACCAAAAGGAAATGCTAGCAGTGCAAAATGCTATTATGGCCTTCAAAGACCTACTGCATCCAGGCCAGCTATTGATAAGGACAGACAACACCACAGTAATGTGGTACATAAACAAACAGGGGGGAACTCATTCATACCCCCTCTGCAGACTAGCCATGACCCTTTGGAACACAGCTCTGGAATTGCAAATCCAACTTCAGGCACAATTCCTGCCAGGGAAGGAAAAAACACTGGCAGACAGCCTAAGCAGAAATATGACAGATCCACACGAATGGAAGTTGCATCCTCAAGTTTTCGCAAAGATAACTCAGGCATGGGGACAGCCAGACATAGATCTCTTTGCTACCCACAGAAATTACCAACTGAAAAAATTTTGCTCAAGGACCTATCATCCACAGGCCTGGAAAGTGGACGCACTTTATTTCAATTGGACAACATTGACAGTCTATGCCTTTCCACCTCTCCCTCTGCTGCCCAAAGTTCTATTAAAAGCCAGAGCAGAGAGGCCGAAAATGATTCTCATTGCTCCAGACTGGCCAAGACAGCACTGGTATCCACTCCTGAAGAGCCTGACGCATTCCCCACCATGGATCCTACCTCTAGTGCCTCTTCTGTTGTCCCAGCACAACTTCAAAACTCTTCACAGCCAGCTCAAAACCCTAAATTTAGCCGCATGGAGAATCCCTTGATTTCACAACAGACCCTCCTCTCCAAGGAGGTGCAGGATGTCATCTTGGAGGCCAGAAGACCTTCTACTAGAAAAGCCTACTCCGCCAAATGGAAGCGATTTTGTGCCTGGAATCAGAATAAGGGCCAGAATCCTTGGGTAATAAATATACCTCAAATATTACAGTACCTAGCTGAGATGTTAAACAGTGGACTTTCCTTCTCCTCCATCAAAATCCATGCTTCAGCCATTTCTGCACAATACAACACAGATCTTCCTTTATTCTCTCATCCTCTCTTAAGACAGTTCCTCAGAGGGGCTAAGAATATAAAACCCCCAAGGAAACCACCAGTCCCTGCTTGGGACCTCAATTTCATATTGGAAAAACTGACCCTTCCTCCATTTGAGCCAGCTGCTTCAACAGAACTAAAATATTTGTCATGGAAAACAGCCTTCCTTCTGGCTATCACCTCAGCACGCAGGGTTTCGGAGCTACAGGCCCTCATGGCTGTGCAACCTTTCATCATTTTCCATCAGGACAGAGTTTCCTTACGAACCAATCCTACCTTTATGCCAAAGGTAGTATCCAGTGTAGCCTTGAATCAGACTATCCACTTACCTGCCTTTTACCCTAACCCACAAAACAAAGGGGAAAGACTACTGCATTCCTTGGACATTCACAGACAACTACATTATTATTTGGACAGGACAAAGCCATTCAGGAAATCCGAGCAACTCTTTGTGTCCTATGCTACAGGTGCTCAAGGAAAGGCTATCTTCAAACAGACAATCTCAAAATGGATAGCTCACTGCATACACATTTGTTACTCATTTCATGGAAAAGCTGTGCCTTCAAGCATCAGGTCCCACTCCACAAGGGCCACAGCTACCTCTGCAGCTTTCCTCAGGGGGGTTCCTACCAAGGACATTTTGGAAGCAGCCACTTGGAGTTCAGTGCACACTTTCTCCAAACACTATCACCTTCCACTTTACTCAAAATCTAGAGTGGGGTTTGCCACAGCTGTCTTGCAGGGCATCCTTGCTCCTCCTAGTTCCACTTAGTGCCTGTCACCCCTACTTAGCTTTGGGATTCTACCCATCTGTTATGACTGTAGCTGTATGCACGATGAACATAGTACAGTTTTGTACCTACCATAAATGTAGATGTTCGAGTGCTCATACAGCTGCAGTCCAGGTTTCCCTCTCTCCATCCCCTCTTAGGACAGGCCTTATGGCAAACACCTTCTCATACAACCTATTTGGGGTATTCTTTTATGGTGTATTTGCTTGCAAACTACTGTTTTTTGATTATTCTATATTGCATGACTACATAAGTTTATGCTTTGCCTTCCTTCTGGGGGCACCTGACATCTGGGGCAAGAAAAACTGAAGAAGATGGCGTCAGCTGGCTCTTTTATACCCCTGCTGCACTGACGTCAGGGAAGAAGCGACGACAACCGACGCCAGACATAGACTTTGGAATTTGGCCGACCGAGGACCCGCCTGACGGCAGGATAACCCATCTGTTATGACTGCAGCTGTATGAGCACTCAAACATCTACATTTATGGTAGGTACAAAACTGTACTTTTAGGCTGATACTGCTGCAGAATGTAATATAATGTCAGAACCTATTTTTAAGTGACTACCTCTACCTAATGGTGTATACTTTGGCTAAGTCAGACTTTCCCAGTAAATAAATATAAATAAATAAAGAAATAAAGAAATAAATAAAAAATATTCTTATTTACTTTCAACAGTTGGTTAGAATTTATTTGATTATGACCACATTTATTAAAAGACTGTCCCCCGGATTCACAAAACCTCCGTTTAAGACTTAATAAGTCTTACTCGGAGGCTGTAGTTGAACGGTATGACATCAGCATTCCATGAATATTCATGAGGGCACGCTGACTCAACTGTAACTGTTACACGGACCGAGTATGAAAGCAGGGGGCATGTCCAACTGCCGAGCAGTCTAAATGTCCACGCCCCTGCAAGTGTTTGAAAAGCAAAATGTCAACACACGAGTGAGTTTGCACAAATGTACTTGCAACCAAAACCACACTCCCTGACACTATAAACCCCCATCACAGTTCTAAAAAGTAAAGTATTATTTTTTTTTTAAATCCACGATATAGCTGCCCGTATTTGCGTGGGTGTGCCCATTGCTTAGCTGTAGTTAGCAATTCCGGTCTTGAAGAGCATAAGAAAGAATGTTTATGCAAATCACACCAGTTTGCAATAGCGTAATGGTAGAGTGTTTGCACAAAGAGGAGGTATTCTAGGTTCAAGTCCCACCACTCCCCTTCTTATTTATGTTTTAAATCAGTATATCAAATAGTACCAGACATATATGATTAAAATATTATTAAAAGCAGTGAAATGGCCAATGTATCAGTGAACAAAATATATATTTTTAAAGGATCCAGATATATAATAGCCTGCCATTAAGCAGCGCTTTATCCAGCTAAACAGAGGTGCCCATAATTTAATAGTGCTTTACCCAGCTAAACAGAGGTGCCCATAGTTTAATAGCACTTTACCCAGCGCAATACAGGTGTCCATAGCTTAATAGTGCTTTACCCAGTGCAATAGAGTTGCTCAAAGTTTAAAAGCACTTTACCCAGCGCAATGTGTTTGTGCAGTGCCAACCAGGGCACCGGGGAGCAACGTAGAGCTAAGTTGCTTAAACGCAGCCACACCCCCTAGCCTGTCTAGACAGTATTAAAATAAAAGAATGACAAGGTTCAAACCCAGGACCCTGTGCATCATAATCAAAGTTCAGAACAACTAAGCCATGACAGCTTAGGAGAAACAGCCACTGTTAGCATACATATACTTAGAAATTGTAGATTAACCATTACTAAGCAGGTCTGCAGTCAGCCCAGAATTCTCAAAAATGGCCAATCAAAAAAAAGTGCGGGAAATGTGGCATATTTAAGCCCCATAGGCAGGAATACTCGCCATAACTGATTGTAGCTCACATTTGCAGTCAGAATGGCAGGTGCAGGAGAGGGCACATGCCTCCGATCGCAGCGTTGGGGCATCGAGGAGTTGAAATGCATGGTTTGGCTCCTTGTCCACCGTCATGAGTCCAGACTCCTTTGAGGGCCAGTTCCAAGGGATGGAGTACAAGGCTGAGGCTTGGAACCGGTTAGCTCATGACCTCACCAGTGCCACAGGCATTCCTCGCACTAGTGAGCAGGTCCGTCACCACCATGCAGACCTGAAGAGATGGGAGGAGGACCGCCTGAACCAATGGATAAAGGAGGCCCATGGGATGCAGGATGCCCCACGACCGAGTAAGTAGCCATAGAATGCAGTATGTAAGGATTGATAATTGATTCTGTATAACGGATAGGTATGGCTCAATATCCCTTCATTTACTTTACAGCTACAGGTGACCGTGCTGCGAATCAGCAAGCCTATGCTGTGATAGGCTACAAAGGCTGCGCCACCAGGCAGGTTAGTGATTATTCTGCATGTTTTATTAAATAAAATAGGGGAGAGAGCATGAAATAAAGTGTTGTAGTACAGTAGTACAGCCATAAAATGGCCTGAATAAGTCCTCTGCATATACTGTCATATGAAAAAGTAATAGTGACAGAAAAAGAGCATAGTAACCCATTAAGAAAGGTAACATATGTCTGGAATAAAATCTCTGCAGGTACTGTCATATAAAATAAGTGAGTGAGCCTGAAATAGTGTGTTCTAACCCATTAATTAAGGTATAATATATCTTGAATATGTCTTCCATATGCACTGTTATAATAAATAAAGGAGTGAGCCTGTGAAAAAATTGTGTAATGTCAGTAATAAAGGTTTAAAACCCGGAGTGTGTGTGTGTCACTTAGTTTGAAATGTTGTTGCACCCTTGCATTATACAAATAGTACCGTTTTAAAAAGTGCTGGCAACCCAGAGTTCTGCAGTCCCATGTAAAGTGGGTGATGGAAGTGCTAGTAGCTGTGAAGCATATATACAGTCCTCAATAGTCAGTTACTGGCTGGCATGCATAAGTAAATATGGCACACGAGTAGCATGCAAATATGTTCCCCAGAAATGTGAGTGTGCTTCAATAAATGCAGGGTTCTGTACAAACTGAAGTGAAAATTTCATGTGAAAACATCCTGATATGTAGATAAAGAAATATAAATGCAATCATGAAATATGTAGCAGTAACATCTGCATCTTGGACAGTTAGTATGTCAGATATAGGTCAAGTATATATTGAACTAGCCAAATCCACTACACAACCTAATGCATGGTAGCAAGTGTAATAATGCATGTAGGGAATGTACACTTGCAGTCACTAAGAATGCAGTGTAGAGTAAAAGTAATTATAAGATGTTAACTGAGGTTTTTTCTACACCCTACTTTTGTGCATAAACCATGCAATTCCACACCTCAATGGGTATGTGTAATCTTAAATATTTGTTGGGACATATGTCCTATTGTTTTATAAATATTTGCATTCATGTTGATGCATGTGCCCTGTTCAAACACCACATTCATGGTGGCCTGTTGCTACCAAACATCCCTGAATGCTGCTGGAATATCGTTCAATATATGCATGTGTTATGCTTGCTGTTCAACTGTTGGAACCTTGGTCTGTTGGGTTAATGGGAATATTACTGCATGCTGTTACAACTAATCTGGAATGCTGTTGTTTATGTTGTAATTAAACACACCTAATCACAGAACGTATGGGAAGGCCGGTCTCAGCGGACCCACCTGTCCCTCCTCAGTTGGCGAGTGCACCTGGCACCAGCAGCTCTGGTGCCCAGCCCGGGCTCCCCTCCTCCATTGGCCCTGTGCAACCTTCGGGTGGAAGCAGTGCAGGGGATGGGGCTCACCCCCCCTTGCAAGCGTGGGTGGAGAAGGGCCACCTGTCACCCTTCGAAGGGTCCGGGCTGTGGTGCACAGGGAGATCCAGCGTTCAGTCGCTGATCCCCTACGCCAACTTGAGGCAAGAGTGGCACGTCTCTCGGGTGAGCCTGCCCATCCTACACAGCCCTCAGCACAGCCACCCTCGGGGCTGTGAAGGTGCAGTGGTGACTGCCCATGGGTGGGGATCTCAGTTCCACTGTTACCATCTGTGGGCTCATGGGCTTACGATTTCCAAACAACCTTCCCCGTCAATTGTGTTCACCCACCCTATGTGTCGAATTCCTCCCCTGTATGCATCTTGTTTGTATTGTCTGTTTACCTCCCCAACCTACCTCCCCAAATATGCCTACATCCCCTTCCTCACATTCCACTCTCACCTGAAAAAAAAATTAAAAAAAGGGCACTCTGTTCCCACAAAAAAATTACACCCCATACATAACTGCCCATTTCGCACAGACGTCTGCCGGACATGTAAACTGATAATTATAATTGGCAGTACAACATACTCTGTTGTCCTCACCCCTCTCTCAGGGGTGGAAGGTTGCAAATTTCACACCAAATTTCAAACATATGCACAGCTGTTGCTGGTAAAGAAATGGGCAGCTATGGGCCTTCCCTGCACCCTTCCTGCACGTCCCAGCTGGTTTCCCTACTGTCTTTCCCTCTTTGTGCCCCCTTTTTCACCACTTTCCTATCTCCCTATTTTCTTTTCTTTCAAAGAAATTAGCGCAGGGGTTAGCGGGAGTAAGCACTTTTAAGCAGTAGTTAGTGGGGGTGCATGAGTGTGAGCTTGTGTGCACTTAGCTAAGCATCGCTAAGCATCATGCAAACCTGTGCAAACCTGCTTACAACTGCTTAAAAGTGCCTTAGACACTCTGTATGACAGAGCCCTTGTACTGCTCAGCAGCAAAATAAAATTCCCCTGTCAGTCTCAAACCCCAGACCTTGGGCTCACCAGTCTGCACGAAGTACCTTTACACCATAGCAGATATGCAATAACATGGTGCTGAAAGAAATATATCATGCATTACAATGAGTGAATAAAAAGGGAGAATAGGAATGGCATAACACAAATTTTGCTCTGTGGCCCTTAACCAGCAAGTGTTATGGAATTGCATGACATGACTGTGAAAAGAGAACCAGCCATGCTAGTAGGGAATAATGTTACAGTAGCACCTTACAAACCCCACACAGTATCAGAGCAGGATAAACACTGGCATATTTGAATAGGTCAGAGGCCAGACCTCCCAACTGTGACTGATTTACAGGGATGTCCCTGATTTGCAAACAAATGTTAGCTGTGCCCCTCTGACTCCCTGTGAAATGTACTAACAGTAGGCAGAAAGGTGGGGAATCTCACTTAATGATAAATGTCAATAAGTGAGAGTAGACACTGCTTGCACATCAGGAAAGGTGTAGTAATACATATGTTCCGAATCCCCCAAAGTCTCAACTGCAAAATATCTGAAATATATCACAGGTGTATCCCACTTATATGTACCTTTCCCTGAGGCTGTTCAAATGTATACCTGAGAGTATATGAGGCCTAGAAGAGTCTGAAACACATAGGCATATCAGCTTGTCTGCTGTTACACACTCTGCAAATAGCTGTAGAATGAATTCCACAAGCATGCCCTTATGTAGGAGTACAACACGGAAATATGAAAGGATGTAGCCATGTACTGCTAGCAACCACCTGGGACAATGCCATTGTTCAGGTGCTGAAAAGACTGGTGTGGTGCACAGTCAAAGAATACTAGGCTAACCTCTGTCTACCATCTGAATATGTCCACAGGTGGGAGCTACTGAGACAGACTACTAGCATTTATAGACACACAGCAACTCTGTATGTTCAGCAAGATAAACATCAGATGATAATAAATAATGCTGTCTGCAGTTCTGCACTCTGACACAAAAGTACTATATACCCATGTAGTCAGGCACAACCAAGGGTGTAGGTAGGCATACACAGTACTGAAATATGTCCAGTTGGGCTGAGCAGACTGTGCTAATATCGACACAAACAAACCACAAACTGTTCAGAAGTGAGTAACGTACTAATGACAGTATAGCAGTTCACAAACAGTGCATGTGCCTGATATTCATAATTGGTAGTACAACATACTTAGTTGTCCTCACCCCTCTCTCAGGGGTGGAAGGTTTCAAATTTCACTCCTAATGTATTGCATATGCACAGCTGTTGCTGGTAAAGAAATGGGCAGCTATGGACCTTCCCCACACCCATCCTGTACATCCCAAGCTGGTTTCCCTACTGTCTTCCTCTCTTTTGTTCTCCCTTTATCACCACATTCCTATCTCCCCATTTACTTTTCTGTCAAAGAAATGAGCGCGGGGGTTAGCGGGAGTAAGCACTTGTAAACAGTAGTAAGCGGGTTTGCACCAGTGTGCGCATGTGTGCGCTTAGCTTAGTATTGCTAAGATAAGCTAAGCTAAGCTTAGTTTAGTATTGCTAAGTGTCACGCAAACCTGCACAAACCCACTTACAATTGCTTAAAAGTGCCTTAGTCACTCCGTATGACAGGGCCCTTGTACTGCTGAGCAACAAAATAAAATACCCGTGTCAGTCTCGAACCCCACACCTCGAACTCACCAGTCTGCATGAGATATCACTAAGCCACAGCAGATACCCCTGGAAACACCCATTCCTTTTCCCGCTTTTTCTAACTCACTCATCTGAGTGAGTAAGTGAGTAAAAAATTTTTATTTTTCTAATCACCATGAATATGGGAAAAATAGCAATCCTGTGCTTTTTACTATCTCTGTTAGCTACCTTATACCATATTAGTAAATATGAAGACCAACCATATATAGGTTACCATTTCCCCAGAAAACAAACAACAGCATTAGGGTCTCAAATTGCTCTTAAACTCCACTACCAACAGTCCGACCTTTTTAAAGCCAATATCATCCACTACCACCGAAGCAAAGTTAACCTCAACTATCATAAAAACAAGCAATCCCAGAAACTAGTACAAAAATTCAAAAAACTCCTAGAATACATCAGTAAAAATATCTCAAGGGCTGGAGACATCCACCCCAATCCTGTCCCTACATCAACAAGCAACCCTGACTGTCCTATGAATCTCCCTAAGACATCCCACTTGCTACAAATTTTCCATCTAAATATTAGAAGTGTCAACAAGAAAGTGCATAATTTACATGCACTCCAAGATACTTACCTACCAGATATAATGTGTCTAACTGAAACATGGCTAAAGCCAGAGATCAAAGACAATGAACTCATCCCACCTGGATATAATATATACAGGAATGATAGAAACAAAAAAAAAGGTGGTGGAGTCGCTGCACTCTTTAAAACTAACCTTAACGTTACCATTAATCCTACCCAACCACCGCAATTCTCTAATGCTGAAATACTCGCCTTAAAGATTCACTTGAACAAAGAAAAAAGTATTAACCTAATTGTTTTATATATCCCCCCCGGGAACAATGTCTATACATTGGAGAATATACTAAACTGGCTAATGAATAACTACCCACAAGAAACTATAATTATGAGTGATGTTAACATTGATTGGTACCTATGCTCTAATGATAATAACCCCACTAACATCAACCTTCATGGTTGCTCACAAACTATTACTACATCCACCAGAATGGGAAACTCTAAACAAAAAGAAAGCATTCTTGATTGGATCCTTATAAACAGTCACCCTCATACATATCGTCCGAACCCTGCCTAATGAAATTAGTGACCACCTTATCACATATATTACTAAAATAAACCAGACCACTCCACTGTCCCAGTCTTTAGATCTATAAGAAACAAAAAACTTTGACCTCATAAAATTTAAAATGAGCTGCAATCCTGTAACTGGACACCACTCAAATATCTTCCCCTAGATGAAGCAGTAGAACATTTCAATACCACCTTTCTATCCATACTAGATACCCATGCCCCCAAAGACTCATCAAAACTAAAACAAAGATTGCCCCTTGGCTCTCAACTGAATCTAAACTTAAAATAAAACTCAGAAATAAAGCTTGGAATACCTGGCATATAACCAAAACAATCCTAGACCGTACGAAATTCCAACAACTAAGAAATGCAACGAAAAAAGCCATAGTAACTGACAAAAAAAACTTTTATTGTTTGTTACAGAATAAGCACCAAAATAACCCTCAGAAATTCTGGGCAGGCTTGAATAACCTTCTCCACCCAGGTAAATCATCCACTCCAACTCCTGAAACAGCAATGGATAAAGACCCCATAGAAATAGCCAATACCTTCAATATGTTCTTTACAAACATTATCAAAACCTTAGCCAACCAACTATCCTCTTGTAGCCAACCGATCATGGAAACACTACCACAACCTTTAAAGACCTTCTTCCTAAAAAGTGTCCCTACATCTTCAATAAGAGCCCTTTTACAGAAACTTAAGCCATCTACCCCCTCTGCAGACCAACTCCCAGCAGAATACCTTCAAAAAGCTGCAGATGTTATAGCCTATCCAGTTTCTATCCTCATTAATCGAACTTTCTCGGAGTCAATAGTACCAACTTTATGGAAAATATCCCATGTAATACCACTCCATAAAGGAGGGACATCCACTAAATTATCTAACTATAGGCCCATAGCGTTAATGTCCCCATTAGCCAAAATTATGGAAAGATGTATGCACAAACAGCTACTCCACTATCTTATCCATAACAACCTACTAGCCAACTCCCAGCATGGTTTCAGACCCAAACACAGTACCACAACTGCCCTTCTCTCCTTCACTGACACAATAAACCATAACCGTAATGACAAGAAAGTGTCCTCTGCCTTATTTCTAGACCTATCAAAAGCATTTGATATGGTCAACCATCAACTACTCATGGAAACCTTAAAAACCTCTACCTGGATAACTTGACACTAGACTGGTTTAAAGCCTACCTCTCAGACAGGAAACAAGCAGTATTGTGGCAGAATACTCTCTCCACTTTACTACCAAATACCATTGGGGTCCCTCAAGGGTCCATTTTGGGGCCACTGCTTTCTCTGTCTTCATTAATGACCTCCATACAGTCATTCCGAGGCCACCTGTATTCAATATGGACGACTCAACACTGGTTTGTTCGGATACATCTCCAGACAGACTACTAACTAAAACCCAAAATTGCTTCACCAAAGTCGAAAACTGGCTATTAGGACGACAGTTAATCCTAAATCCTAAAAACTAAATTATTGATCTTTCAACCAACTCACAAAATCACCTTATTGATGTCTCCATAACATCCAAAATGGTACTATCATTTCCCCAGACCCCCACACGAAATTGCTAGGAGTTACTATTGATAATAAACTGAAATTCGACATACATATCAACCTGTCCATCAAAACAGTAAACAAAAATTAGGATCGCTTTATAGAATTAAAACTTCCTAACACCAAGTACTAAAATCACCATTGCCGAACACATTTGCTCTCCACCCTTCTTTATTCATCTGCAATATTCACCAATCTTAACAAAACCATACTTGATAAACTATCCAGCTCATATAATCATATAGCTAGATTTGCAGCAGGAACTCCATACAGGACCCATCACTGCACCAACCTCAAAACCTAACATGGATTGAACTCCCCAACCTTGTTAGAATTACCCAACTCACTGAGGTATATAAAATTCTCAAAACCCGACAATTGTCCTTCACTTCAGAACCTAGTCCTTCTATACTCTAATCTTAACAGTCTACGTTCTGCAAACAGACCACTCATAAAGATGGTCAAAGCTTACAATACTGGAGGAGATGCACTCTTTCCAAACGCTGTTGGAAAAGTCTGGAACTCTCTTCCCACCAGTATTCTTTCCTCTACCTCTCTACCCCATTTCAAGAAACAACTGTTTCACCACTATCAGAAGCACTGGCTTTGCCAATGCTCATCTCCTGACTGACATTTCCTAGTCTCTATTATCTACTTGAATTGTTCATTGTCTTCATTTTTTTATTTCCTTATATGCATTGTTAACAAATGAATTTTGCAACCTGATTGTTTGTTTGACTTTTGACTGTTTCTCTCTCTGTAATATTATAATTTTGGAAATGTCTGTATTTTGTATAATGATGGAGCTTTTCTCCCCGGGCCTCCGCTGAAAAAGGACATTGTATCCAGTCAGATTTTTCCCGGTTAACAAATGTAAAATAAATAAATAAAATAAAAAATATACAATAACTTGGTGCTGAAAGAAATATGTCATGCATTACAATGAGTGAATGTAAAGGGAAAATAGAAAAAACATAGGAATACATTGCAATAACTACTGTTGTATGCCAATTAGTTCTCTAATTCGAAAAGAAAGTACATATTCCCATGTATCCAGTGTTAGCATTAGGAGGTGTGAGTAAACCTACACACTGAGAAGAGTTTACTGGAAGAAGCAACAGTCAGGTTTCAGTACAACATGCATTTCACTGGCTACAACCCTAGCTTCAGACATGAGACATATACCAACCTTCTGACTGAGACAACAGTGTCCACAGCAAACAAGCATGGTCCCCACCTTGCAAAACTGAAAGGGCTACGCCTACCTAACCTATCATTTTATAGCAGTGTCCCGAAATCACAGTGAGTACTGCAATTACCACACAGCAGGCTGCATGCAATTACTAAATGGTGGGCACCAATTAGTGCAGAGGCCATCACATGCACATGTGCAGATACCTAGAAAAGCAGCCTGTACTTGCTGTCCACACATGCATTAATATCATTGCACCAACTGAGAGAGAGAGCGAGAGAGACAGACAGAGACAGACAGACGGAGACAAACAGGCAATAAGAGACAGACACTGAAAAGAAAGACCAACACACAGAGGAAACCAAAACCAAAAAAAAAAATAAATAAATAACAAATCAACAGCTACAACAGACGGAGGTGAGGAATACAAAGGTAAGGTATATAACAGATATGTATTTGCTGGCATCTGAATGATGTGTCTGAAGGGTACTCTACATACTGTGAATCATCCATATGTGGCAGCAGTCTGTATCTATATGCACATGTGCATAGGGTAAGGGACATACTGCAACTGTTAGTGAAGGCTGGACATATATATGTTGTTGAAGGTTGCTATGTGCACATATGTATGTAGGTTGCAGTGTGTGGCATTGCAGACAGCAAGCAGTGCCGGTATATGTCATGTGGTGGTTAAACGCTGTGGGACTGAGCTACAGGCACTGAGGCCTGCTACAGCTATATGACCTGAGGACAGCAAAATGCATTTTGCATAACACTGTGCAATATTATTACATAACCGTATGTCTCACAACTGTTGCATAATTGACATCCCCACCATGAAAGGTGGGCAATATATGTGCCTGTATGTGCATCGATAATCTATAATCAGCAATGGATGTTTACATGTATGTATATATATATATATATATATATATATATATGGCTATATTGATATATATATATATATATATATATATATATATACATATATAGATATATACGGATATATTTAGATCTATATATATATATATATATATATATATGTATAGATATGTGTATGTATATATATATATATATATATATATATATATATATATATATATATATATATATATATATATATATATATATATATATATATATATATATATATAAAACAAAGCCACAAAGTCCCAAGGATGTAAGACAAAAAACCAAACTGCAGGCAGCCAGCAACGCAAAACACTATAATTGTCCAAGTAAAGAAGTAACCACTTTGTATAAAAAATATCAAAAGATTTAATGGAAACAAAACAGACCAGACGTAAGCGCTTTCACGGACTACCTGTCCGCTTCCTCAGACGTACAATAGTGAAAAAACAGTTACAATATATAGCACAAACATCACAATCTAATTAAATAATTAAGCAATTAAAACCAACAACCATAATTGACAATTAAAAGTTAAAAACACATTACCTAAGTGGTCTGGCTTGTAAAATAGGTTTAAGGGGAACAGTTTCATTTAAACCACGTCCATGGTGTGCTCCCAACCTCAAAATCCATTTAACTTCAGCAGTCTCCGTTTGATTAACTACATCCCCCAATCTTAGATTATCTGGAACTATGTGCAAAATTTGAAACAAAAAAGTATGTGTTGAGTCAGTGCTCAGTATGTGTTTGGCAATAGCATTATAAGTTTCATTTCTACGGACACAATAGTAATGATCACGGATTCTCTCCTTTAGTGATCTGTTCGTTTTGCCAACATAATAGCAAAAACAAACTTTACACTGTGCAACATAGACCAAGTTTCTAGAATTACACGTTCCTGAACACTTAATACTCCACAATACACCTGTATCAGGGTGTCTAAAAAACCTGGATTCATCTATATAAGAACACTGCAGGCAATTATTACATTTCTTAGTACCCCTCAACCAAACAGGGCAGACCTCCAACAAGTTAGTGCTAGTATAACAAATCCTTTGTTGTAAAGTCTGACAATTTTTATAAATAAAGTTCGGAAATGTACCTACTAGTTGCTTGGTCCTGACATCTGATGTTAAAATATTCCAATTGTTCGAAACTAAATTTCTAATCTTGTTTATGTTGCTACAATATGGAACAACAATGGACACATTGTTACTAACGTTAGATTTATGGGCACGTGAATTGCTAGTACTAGGACCAAAATAAGGTTTAGCCCTATGTTCCCTATGGTATCCCATTTGTTCATTGACTATATTAAATTCATCGGGTGTATAGCCCCTACTCAAAAAGCCAGTTTGTAACATTCCCATTTCTTCCTTAAAGATTTTATCATCACAACAAAGACGTGATGTTCTCATGGCTTGTCCTTTAATGATGTTAGTAAAACAAGCAGGATTGTGCATACTTTGTCTATGCAAGTATGAAGGTTGGTAACAGGGTTTCCTATACAATTTAGTCTTGACTGTAGCATTTTCCACATAAATATTGACATCTAAGAAATCAATACTATGCTGAGAACATGTACCAGAAAACTTCAAAAACTGGCTGGTTGAATTAATGTAGCTAAAGAAATCAGAACTGACAAAGTTAGCATCATCCATCACAATAAATAAATCATCCACAAAGCGTCTAAAGAACTTCATAGAAGCATAAGAAACTAAGTATTGTTGTTCCCAAGCAACCATAACCAGATTGGCATAGCTATTGGCACAACTAGTGCCCATAGCTATGCCCCTGGCCTGTTTAAAGTATCTAGAATCAAACAAAAAAACATTATTGTCAAGCACCAATTCTAGAAGGAAACACAGAAATTCAGCTTTATCAGACTGCAAAAAATTGTCTTTAGTCATCAGGTGGTATACCATCTCAATACCAATAGAATTGGGGATACAAGTAAACAAAGATTCAACGTCAACTGTCACAAAATCTGTTGAAGATGTATACCCCAACTCAGTTAAAAACTCATAAAGGTCTCTCAAAAAATGTTCAGTATCTCTTAGTACATAATTGTACTGACTTAGAATCTGCTTTAGTTCATAGTCCAGATAAACGGAGATGGGTGCGGTGACCCATCCAGCACCTGCTACAATGGGTCGAAACGGAGGTAGAGAAGAATTCTTGTGTATTTTAGGCAGGCCATGAAGTCTAGGCACAACAGGATGGACCACTAAAAAATAATCAAACAACTGCTGGTTCATGCTGTTTATGTCCAGACAGTCTTGTAGTGCTGTCTGAATTTGTACAATAATACCCTTAATAGTGACTAGATCGATTTGTACATAGGCATCAGAACTAAGCATGGCCAACATTTCTTCTATATAATAGGAAGTATCAAGTACAACAACTGGTCCACCCTTGTCCGCGGGTCTAACTGTAATGCTGGTGTTATTCCTAATACTTTTCAAAGCTTCACGTTCATCTATTCCTAGATTGTTGTCACAGTCAGAGTCAATAAAACAATAGTCATTATAGATATCATTCTCCATTGCCTGTAAAAATACTTCCACGTTAGGCGGTAAACTAGGTGTGTAGTTACTTCTTCTTTTAAAATTAGTATTAGGCGCCACGGAACTACCCTCCATGGCTAGCTTAAGGGCAATCTCTCGTGCAAAAAGCCTTAAGGCTACTAAAACTTCACTATGATCAATACACATAGAAGGTATAAACTTTAAACCTTTGTTCAGCAACCTTAACTCAGCTGAAGTAAGAGTATACTTAGAAACATTCCATACTAACTGTCGTTCGCCCACATTTTCTTCAATGTTCGTACCTGATAATTCGGTGGTGCTACCTTCCATTTGACACCCCTGGACACATCCAAATCCAAGGATTTTTTCCTCGCCGGCTTGTAGGGCAATGGAAAATAGCGAACCAGCACTATGATGATTATCGGCTAATAACTTCCTTCTAACGTCCATGGGAGGCCGTACAACATCGGCGGATACATTGGCAGTAATCATTGAAGTAGCAGGAACTTCCATTGGAGTAGAATAATTCGAAACAGCGTTGGGTGAAGGCAGTGATTCTGTCGCACACAAAGGAACGCACTACTTTTAACATCAGATGTCAGGACCAAGCAACTAGTAGGTACATTTCCGAACTTTATTTATAAAAATTGTCAGACTTTACAACAAAGGATTTGTTATACTAGCACTAACTTGTTGGAGGTCTGCCCTGTTTGGTTGAGGGGTACTAAGAAATGTAATAATTGCCTGCAGTGTTCTTATATAGATGAATCCAGGTTTTTTAGACACCCTGATACAGGTGTATTGTGGAGTATTAAGTGTTCAGGAACGTGTAATTCTAGAAACTTGGTCTATGTTGCACAGTGTAAAGTTTGTTTTGCTATTATGTTGGCAAAACGAACAGATCACTAAAGGAGAGAATCCGTGATCATTACTATTGTGTCCGTGAGAAATGAAACTTATAATGCTATTGCCAAACACATACTGAGCACTGACTCAACACATACTTTTTGTTTCAAATTTTGCACATAGTTCCAGATAATCTAAGATTGGGGATGTGGTTAATCAAACTGAGACTGCTGAAGTTAAATGGATTTTAAGGTTGGGGGCACACCATGGACGTGGTCTAAATGAAACTGTTCCCCTTAAACCTATTTTACAAGCCAGACCACTTAGGTTATGTGTTTTTAATTCTTAATTGTTATTGATTACTTGTTGGTTTTAATTAGATAATTATTTAATTAGACTGTGATGTTTGTGCTATATATTGTAACTGTTTTTCACTATTGTACGTCTGAGGAAGCGGACAGGTAGTCCGTGAAAGCGCTTTTACGCCTGGTCTGTTTTGTTTCCATTAAATCTTTGATATTTTTATACAAAGTGGTTACTTCTTTACTTGGTTGACCATAGTGTCTTACGCTGCTGGCTGACTGCATTTTGGTTTTTCGTTACATATCCTTGGGACTTTGTGGTTTTGTTTTATCTATGGAGGGCGCTGGGGCAGCAGTCAGCATGGAGGAAGTGCCTATTAGAACAACGGAGAATTATGTCAACAAACTAAGAGGGTTCATGGCTCCCTCGATTAATCCGCTTCTCAACATTGATTTTGGTACAGAGACCATTGGTGAAAAACAGGTAATAAATGTTGATGATACCAGAATTAAGAACCTTAAACGAGAATTGGAAGACAATCTCTTTAAATATAAGCGTTTATTAAGCCAGCGGTTTCATTTAGAAGCAAGTATCCAATTGAATGTGGTACCGCGTGGCTTGAGAATCCTTACCATGCCTAGTTATGGCAATGCTTACCCTGAACTGCTAACCCGGTGGCAACAACTTAATCTACAGACGGGTAAGGCGTACATGCAGTTAATCTTGGATTTTTTCTTTCCTATTGAAACTGAGCTACGTAATTCCATCATTAAACAACAAGAAGAACTCTACACTCTTTATGGTGAAAATCCTACTGATGTGTATGTGCAAGATTTAGTGGATAAAGTATCACGCTATGAGCTTAAGCTCATGGATGTTAAAAAGAAAAAACTGATGCGCGATATTCAGGATTACAGAAAGCAAAATGTTTTCACCTGGCCTAAGAATGCTGCTGTTATGACTACTGGTAACTTAACTTATGCACAGACTGTAGAAGGAACAAGTGATCGTTCTGGTGCTAATATCAATCAAAGGAAAGGGATTGCTGTTGAATATAGTATGAAACGTCATTACGTTGATCACATGAGAAGGTCTGAAGAGACGCCTCCTGCCAAACATGTAGAATTGTGTAGTGACGTTCCTTTGTGTGCGACAGAATCACTGCCTTCACCCAACGCTGTTTCGAATTATTCTACTCCAATGGAAGTTCCTGCTACTTCAATGATTACTGCCAATGTATCCGCCGATGTTGTACGGCCTCCCATGGACGTTAGAAGGAAGTTATTAGCCGATAATCATCATAGTGCTGGTTCGTTGGCTTTTCCATTGCCCTACAAGTCGGCGAGGAAAAAATCCTTGGATTTGGATGTGTCCAGGGGTGTCAAACGGAAGGAAGCACCACCGAATTATCAGGTACGAACATTGAAGAAAATGTGGGCGAACGACAGTTAGTATGGAATGTTTCTAAGTATACTCTTACTTCAGCTGAGTTAAGGTTGCTGAACAAAGGTTTAAAGTTTATACCTTCTATGTGTATTGATCATAGTGAAGTTTTAGTAGCCTTAAGGCTTTTTGCACGAGAGATTGCCCTTAAGCTAGCCATGGAGGGTAGTTCCGTGGCGCCTAATACTAATTTTAAAAGAAGAAGTAACTACACACCTAGTTTACCGCCTAACGTGGAAGTATTTTTACAGGCAATGGAGAATGATATCTATAATGACTATTGTTTTATTGACTCTGACTGTGACAACAATCTAGGAATAGATGAACGTGAAGCTTTGAAAAGTATTAGGAATAACACCAGCATTACAGTTAGACCATGGACAAGGGTGGACCAGTTGTTGTACTTGATACTTCCTATTATATAGAACAAATGTTGGCCATGCTTAGTTCTGATGCCTATGTACAAATCGATCTAGTCACTATTAAGGGTATTATTGTACAAATTCAGACAGCACTACAAGACTGTCTGGACATAAACAGCATGAACCAGCAGTTGTTTGATTATTTTTTAGTGGTCCATCCTGTTGTGCCTAGACTTCATGGCCTGCCTAAAATACACAAGAATTCTTCTCTACCTCCGTTTCGACCCATTGTAGCAGGTGCTGGATGGGTCACCGAACCCATCTCCGTTTATCTGGACTATGAACTAAAGCAGATTCTAAGTCAGTACAATTATGTACTAAGAGATACTGAACATTTTTTGAGAGACCTTTATGAGTTTTTAACTGAGTTTGGGTATACATCTTCAACAGTTTTTGTGACAGCTGACGTTGAATCTTTGTTTACTTGCATCCCCAATTCTATTGGTATTGAGATGGTATACCACCTGATGACTAAAGACAATTTTTTGCAGTCTGATAAAGCTGAATTTCTGTGTTTCCTTCTAGAATTGGTGCTTGACAATAATGTTTTTTTGTTTGATTCTAGATACTTTAAACAGGCCAGGGGCATAGCTATGGGCACTAGTTGTGCCAATAGCTATGCCAATCTGGTTATGGTTGCTTGGGAACAACAATACTTAGTTTCTTATGCTTCTATGAAGTTCTTTAGACGCTTTGTGGATGATTTATTTATTGTGATGGATGATGCTAACTTTGTCAGTTCTGATTTCTTTAGCTACATTAATTCACCAGCCAGTTTTGAAGTTTTCTGGTACATGTTCTCAGCATAGTATTGATTTCTTAGATGTCAATATTTATGTGGAAAATGCTACAGTCAAGACTAAATTGTATAGGAAACCCTGTTACCAACCTTCATACTTGCATAGACAAAGTATGCACAATCCTACTTGTTTTACTAACATCATTAAAGGACAAGCCTTGAGAACATCACGTCTTTGTTGTGATGATAAAATCTTTAAGGAAGAAATGGGAATGTTACAAACTGGCTTTTTGAGTAGGGGCTATACACCCGATGAATTTAATATAGTCAATGAACAAATGGAATACCATAGGGAACATAGGGCTAAACCTTATTTTGGTCCTAGTACTAGCAATTCACGTGTCCATAAATCTAACGTTAGTAACAATGTGTCCATTGTTGTTCCATATTGTAGCAACATAAACAAGATTAGAAATTTAGTTTCGAACAATTGGAATATTTTAACATCAGATGTCAGGACCAAGCAACTAGTAGGTACATTTCCGAACTTTATTTATAAAAATTGTCAGACTTTACAACAAAGGATTTGTTATACTAGCACTAACTTGTTGGAGGTCTGCCCTGTTTGGTTGAGGGGTACTAAGAAATGTAATAATTGCCTGCAGTGTTCTTATATAGATGAATCCAGGTTTTTTAGACACCCTGATACAGGTGTATTGTGGAGTATTAAGTGTTCAGGAACGTGTAATTCTAGAAACTTGGTCTATGTTGCACAGTGTAAAGTTTGTTTTTGCTATTATGTTGGCAAAACAAACAGATCACTAAAGGAGAGAATCCGTGATCATTACTATTGTGTCCGTAGAAATGAAACTTATAATGCTATTGCCAAACACATACTGAGCACTGACTCAACACATACTTTTTTGTTTCAAATTTTGCACATAGTTCCAGATAATCTAAGATTGGGGGATGTAGTTAATCAAACGGAGACTGCTGAAGTTAAATGGATTTTGAGGTTGGGAGCACACCATGGACGTGGTTTAAATGAAACTGTTCCCCTTAAACCTATTTTACAAGCCAGACCACTTAGGTAATGTGTTTTTAACTTTTAATTGTCAATTATGGTTGTTGGTTTTAATTGCTTAATTATTTAATTAGATTGTGATGTTTGTGCTATATATTGTAACTGTTTTTTCACTATTGTACGTCTGAGGAAGCGGACAGGTAGTCCGTGAAAGCGCTTACGTCTGGTCTGTTTTGTTTCCATTAAATCTTTTGATATTTTTTATACAAAGTGGTTACTTCTTTACTTGGACAATTATAGTGTTTTGCGTTGCTGGCTGTCTGCAGTTTGGTTTTTTGTCTTACATCCTTGGGACTTTGTGGCTTTGTTTTATCTATGGAGGGCGCTGGGGCAGCAGTCAGCATGGAGGAAGTGCCTATTAGAACAACGGAGAATTATGTCAACAAACTAAGAGGGTTCTTGGCTCCCTCGATTAACCCGCTTCTCAACATTGATTTTGGTACAGAGACCATTGGTGAAAAACAGGTAATAAATGTTGATGATACCAGAATTAAGAACCTTAAACGAGAATTGGAAGACAATCTCTTTAAATATAAGCATTTATTAAGCCAGCGGTTTCATTTAGAAGCAAGTATCCAATTGAATGTGGTACCGCGTGGCTTGAGAATCCTTACCATGCCTAGTTATGGCAATGCTTACCCTGAACTGCTAACCCGTGGTGGCAACAACTTAATCTACAGACGGGTAAGGCGTACATGCAGTTAATCTTGGATTTTTTCTTTCCTATTGAAACTGAGCTACGTAATTCCATCATTAAACAACAAGAAGAACTCTACACTCTTTATGGTGAGAATCCTACTGATGTGTATGTGCAAGATTTAGTGGATAAAGTATCACGCTATGAGCTTAAGCTCATGGATGTTAAAAAGAAAAAACTGATGCGCGACATTCAGGATTACAGAAAGCAAAATGTTTTCACCTGGCCTAAGAATGCTGCTGTTATGACTACTGGTAACTTAACTTATGCACAGACTGTAGAAGGAACAAGTGATCTTTCTGGTGCTAATATCAATCAAAGGAAAGGGAATGCTGTTGAATACAGTGTGAAACGTCATTATGTTGATCATACGAGAAGGTCTGAAGAGACGCCTCCTGCCAAACATGTAGAATTGTGTAGTGACGTTCCTTTGTGTGCGACAGAATCACTGCCTTCACCCAACGCTGTTTCGAATTATTCTACTCCAATGGAAGTTCCTGCTACTTCAATGATTACTGCCAATGTATCCGCCGATGTTGTACGGCCTCCCATGGACGTTAGAAGGAAGTTATTAGCCGATAATCATCATAGTGCTGGTTCGTTGGCTTTTCCATTGCCCTACAAGCCGGCGAGGAAAAAATCCTTGGATTTGGATGTGTCCAGGGGTGTCAAACGGAAGGAAGCACCACCGAATTATCAGGTACGAACATTGAAGAAAATGTGGGCGAACGACAGTTAGTATGGAATGTTTCTAAGTATACTCTTACTTCAGCTGAGTTAAGGTTGCTGAACAAAGGTTTAAAGTTTATACCTTCTATGTGTATTGATCATAGTGAAGTTTTAGTAGCCTTAAGGCTTTTTGCACGAGATTGCCCTTAAGCTAGCCATGGAGGGTAGTTCCGTGGCGCCTAATACTAATTTTAAAAGAAGAAGTAACTACACACCTAGTTTACCGTCTAACGTGGAAGTATTTTAACAGGCAATGGAGAATGATATCTATAATGACTATTGTTTTATTGATTCTGACTGTGACAACAATCTAGGAATAGATGAACGTGAAGCTTTGAAAAGTATTAGGAATAACACCAGCATTACAGTTAGACCTGCGGACAAGGGTGGACCAGTTGTTGTACTTGATACTTCCTATTATATAGAAGAAATGTTGGCCATGCTTAGTTCTGATGCCTATGTACAAATCGATCTAGTCACTATTAAGGGTATTATTGTACAAATTCAGACAGCACTACAAGACTGTCTGGACAGAAACAGCATGAACCAGCAGTTGTTTGATTATTTTTTAGTGGTCCATCCTGTTGTGCCTAGACTTCATGGCCTGCCTAAAATACACAAGAATTCTTCTCTACCTCCGTTTCGACCCATTGTAGCAGGTGCTGGATGGGTCACCGAACCCATCTCCGTTTATCTGGACTATGAACTAAAGCAGATTCTAAGTCAGTACAATTATGTACTAAGAGATACTGAACATTTTTTGAGAGACCTTTATGAGTTTTTAACTGAGTTGGGGTATACATCTTCAACAGTTTTTGTGACAGCTGACGTTGAATCTTTGTTTACTTGTATCCCCAATTCTATTGGTATTGAGATGGTATACCACCTGATGACTAAAGACAATTTTTTGCAGTCTGATAAAGCTGAATTTCTGTGTTTCCTTCTAGAATTGGTGCTTGACAATAATGTTTTTTTGTTTGATTCTAGATACTTTAAACAGGCCAGGGGCATAGCTATGGGCACTAGTTGTGCCAATAGCTATGCCAATCTGGTTATGGTTGCTTGGGAACAACAATACTTAGTTTATTATGCTTCTATGAAGTTCTTTAGACGCTTTGTGGATGATTTATTTATTGTGATGGATGATGCTAACTTTGTCAGTTCTGATTTCTTTAGCTACATTAATTCGACCAGCCAGTTTTTGAAGTTTTCTGGTACATGTTCTCAGCATAGTATTGATTTCTTAGATGTCAATATTTATGTGGAAAATGCTACAGTCAAGACTAAATTGTATAGGAAACCCTGTTACCAACCTTCATACTTGCATAGACAAAGTATGCACAATCCTGCTTGTTTTACTAACATCATTAAAGGACAAGCCTTGAGAACATCACGTCTTTGTTGTGATGATAAAATCTTTAAGGAAGAAATGGGAATGTTACAAACTAGCTTTTTGAGTAGGGGCTATACACCCGATGAATTTAATATAGTCAATGAACAAATGGAATACCATAGGGAACATAGGGCTAAACCTTATTTTGGTCCTAGTACTAGCAATTCACGTGTCCATAAATCTAACGTTAGTAACAATGTGTCCATTGTTGTTCCATATTGTAGCAACATAAACAAGATTAGAAATTTAGTTTCGAACAATTGGAATATTTTAACATCATATGTCAGGACCAAGCAACTAGTAGGTACATTTCCGAACTTTATTTATAAAAATTGTCAGACTTTACAACAAAGGATTTGTTATTCTAGCACTAACTTGTTGGAGTTCTGCCCTGTTTGGTTGAGGGGTACTAAGAAATGTAATAATTGCCTGCAGTGTTCTTATATAGATGAATCCAGGTTTTTTAGACACCCTGATACAGGTGTATTGTGGAGTATTAAGTGTTCAGGAACGTGTAATTCTAGAAACTTGGTCTATGTTGCACAGTGTAAAGTTTGTTTTTGCTATTATGTTGGCAAAACGAACAGATCACTAAAGGAGAGAATCCGTGATCATTACTATTGTGTCCGTAGAAATGAAACTTATAATGCTATTGCCAAACACATACTGAGCACTGACTCAACACATACTTTTTTGTTTCAAATTTTGCACATAGTTCCAGATAATCTAAGATTGGGGGATGTAGTTAATCAAACGGAGACTGCTGAAGTTAAATGGATTTTGAGGTTGGGAGCACACCATGGACGTGGTTTAAATGAAACTGTTCCCCTTAAACCTATTTTACAAGCCAGACCACTTAGGTAATGTGTTTTTAACTTTTAATTGTCAATTATGGTTGTTGGTTTTAATTGCTTAATTATTTAATTAGTTTGTGATGTTTGTGCTATATATTGTAACTGTTTTTTCACTATTGTACGTCTGAGGAAGCGGACAGGTAGTCCGTGAAAGCGCTTACGTCTGGTCTGTTTTGTTTCCATTAAATCTTTTGATATTTTTATACAAAGTGGTTACTTCTTTACTTGGACAATTATAGTGTTTTGCATTGCTGGCTGTCTGCAGTTTGGTTTTTTGTCTTATATATATATATATATATATATATATATATATATATATATATATATATATATATATATATATGTATATGTATATATATATGTACTGCAACAAGTGCCTGTTGACCAAGGCATGGACTGAACACCAATGTTGCTACTGCAGTGCCATACCCCATTCCAAAACACTTTACCCAGTAACTACTACATAGGTGGTAGCCTGCCTTACACTGAAGGTGTCAGAAGGGTACATGAGACACAGGTGGACAGTAGCCTCCCCTTTGATAATCACAGTGCCACACTAGTCTTGTAATCTATCTACGTGGTACGTGTCATCACAAAAGGTGTGTCATCTAGGGAAATATAGGTCAGTGTTCCCCTCTATTCATCACAATGCCCCATGTGGTATGTACCTCACATGACAACTACAGCAAGTGGAAAGGCCACAGACATACCTCACAAAGAGTAATACTGCCCTCAAACACATGCCCTATCCAGACTGACTCACAAAACCACAGCTAGAGTGCATTGCATACCGCCCATCCAGAGGTTACCTCTGCTGGAAATACAGAGGTATGTCACACCTATAGCAGTCGGCCAACCACCATGTCAACACCTCACTATCCCTCCGGGCTACATGACCTAGGGCCCTAATCCTCATCACTTCACTAAACAGCACATGCTGGAGGTACAGGTTCCTTTCCACAAATATGCCATACTCTGGACTAAACCACCCAGCATTAACAAACAAGGCTCCTCATTAGCAGATGTCATACATACCCCTGATGATTGTTTGGGAGATAGGTAATATGCCTTGGGAGTCACCTCTGTGTATCCGGTTGACAGGAGCATGTGAAATCACATTACATGTGTGTCAAAGGGCAGGGTAGCATATGGTTAGGCTGCTCTAGACCCTAGGGCCAATAGCGTATTACCTACCTGTGACACAATGCCCACACACATGTACCTGCTATGTGAGGTGGAATGAGTGTGACAGTGAATGTGTGCAAGGTCTGTAAAGGTGCAATAGCTTAGTGTGAGGTTGTTTCTGTCATGGTAGTCTGTGTACTAGGTGTGAGGCCAGAGAAAGATGTGTCAGTTATTGGGATGCAGACATAGTAGGATGGCATATGTAGTGACGTAGTTGCTTGTGTAAGACTGTGGTGTCCCATTGTAGGCTGAAGCAATACATGTATGCTCAGTAAGTGGTACTGCTGGTGAATCCAGCTCACATATGAACTGTTGTACTACCTGAAGCTGTAGGCCTAAACAGCACAATATGTTGTATGTTCACATTCCCTGGTAACACTGCCTTGTGTGTTTCCTGTAGTCTGCACAGATTACATACCTCAGGCATAGGTATCTGTAAGTAGGGGCACACAGCACTGTAAGGTACACAGGTAATGCTCATCTGTGTCGGCATACATTTGTGTGTTGTATGTATGTCTGATGTGTGGGTAATGATGCCTGTACCATGCCCGCAATCACGTGTGTGTTAAAGGGTATGTGTGTGTACCTAGCAACATGTATACTCTGTTACAGCAGTATGCCAGCTGTATTAACAACCGTGCACATATGTTAGGTAGGGGTATGGCATCAATGACTAGGGTGGTTTACTGGTAACACTGTAAATGTACTTTACATTCATTGCATTGGATGACATATTTCTTCATGCATTAGCTTGATATATACTGCCATGGTGAGGTTGTGCATTGTATCCCAAACAGTGTGCCGAGTACTGGTGTATACTGGTTTGTTATATGGAATGTGGCAGGCACTGTCAGCCAGTTATGGGCTGAGCACTGATATGTGGTATTGAATGTGTGTATCCTCTGATAGACAAACAGATGCTATATATGGCAGTTAAGTGATATCTGTACTTAATAATGTTAAGTGTGCCACATGACTTGCTCACACATATCGTTTAATTGTCTTCCAGGGTTATGGATCATCAACGCAATCCATTGTATACAGCTGCGGAGGAACAGGAAATACACAACAGCCTGGTGCAGCACTATACCCTGCTGTTTTTCAGGGCCAGCCAGCACCAGCATGAGCATACTGCACTCTGGCAAGATCTTGTTCGCCGGGTAAATGACATAGGCATGCATAACCGGACATATGAGCAGGTACTCCATCACTGCAGTGATTTAATTAGACATGTCCGGTGGGGTGTGTCTGATATCCAAAGACAAGAGCTTGCCACAGGTGGTGGGGCGGCCATACATCCCCCCCTCACCAGAGAGGAGGAGCTGCTCCTAAGCATGGTGGCTCCTGGCCTACAGCAGCAACAGCATCACACATGTGTCATCATGGAGGTCGGAGCCACCCAGCATGATGACATGGAGCATGTAGGTAATATGCCCTCGCTGTAGACTACTCTTACCTGTATTGTTAGAATATGCATATGTGAGATGTGTACTTTGTATTTAGCAGTTGTGCTGCCTATTGTGTGCAATACTGATATTTGGAATAGTATCTGTACACCTGTGACTGTTGACTGTTGTTCTACTGTAGTTTAGCACACTCACACGAGCAATGCCACAGTTGTGGCCACTGACAAACTGTGTCATATTCTTGTAGGTACCTCTGGTGTGACAGCAGGGCAGACAATACATGCTGGTGAGGGTGTTAACACTTAAATATTGGTAATGAAATGTGCATGGCATAGGAGAGGTGTAGGCCATGTACACGTAACACACCTATGCATAATGCATGCTGTGCATGTTTGCTGTGAGACATTAAACATCTCAGTGAAGTCAGTAGCTGCCTCAATCACATGCAATGCACACAGCAGCAGACACAATTGTGGCAACACTGTACTGCACATTGGATATGCTTAGTTGCTACAGCTGTACACAACAGAACACATTTATCATACGCAGTACACGAAAACATGCTACATTTGGCATTACCACACACCCTCTGTAAGGTCACACTTCAGTATCCCACATGTCATGCACACACACATGATGTAACTCAGGGGTAGAGGACTATCATGGAGCTGTGCAACACATGTTAGGCAATGCTCCCTGTTGGGCATCTCACACACCCATGTACAAAGTGGCTGTGTAATTGTGAACTTAGCCACAACACTGCAGTTCAGGTACAGCATGCTAGGCGGTGGTATTGCACACATTAGTAGCTGTGAGTGACCACAAGATGCATGTTGATGATGGCACAGGTTACTACAGCCCATCCAGTTACAGTAGCCACAGTACTACTCATAGCAGTCATTGCTTTGCACCTCAATGTTGTGTGTGTGCAAACATATGCACCTTTACACAATATGCATAGCATGTTGTGTGTGTGCTTACATATGCCAGCATACACAATATGCACAGCAGTCGCCATCCGAACAAAGTGTCACATATATGTCCTGGAATGCTAGTGGGTGTATAGGTCACATGACACACATTGGGTATGTGTGGTGTTTAATGTTGCAGTCATGTAGCATGCCATGCCATGGCTGGCACCGATATATCTGCAATATGTCCCACACTCACCATAACCACTGTACACTGGCCATGGATTCCTTCACATCAACATGCACCACTCATCCCATGTGTGTACATAGCATGCATGTTCTACACCTGTGCCCACTATTATCTGCTATGGACACAGACACTGTACTCAGACATGGAAATCTATGTGTCACACAGATAACACATGCAGTCATGGCATGTATACCTGTGAGTGATGGTGCACAGGGCATTGCAGAGCTGATAATACTTGCACAGCAATGTTATGTCCATGTACACATTGTGTTCCAGGGTGTAGCCAATCACTGAACAACTACACAGTTGCATCAAAGCCATGTATACTGCGATTAAATAGGGGCGTCTACACTTGCACTGCATGGTCTTGTGCAACACATATTCTGCATGCTGACACGTGTGTGGTGACTGTTTACCTTGTGATACTGACACCCACCTTCACCCACAATAGAGTATGTGTTGGATTGCTGGTGTGTGTGTGTGTGTATGTGCTGCAGTGAGGAGTGCATTTGTGTTCATGTGTGCATGTATTCATGTGTGCATGTGTTCATGTGTGCATGTGTGTATGTGTGCATGTGTGCATGCATCATGTGCAGACTGTAAAGTGTGTTTCCTGTCTTCCTCTCACAGGTGCTGAGTTAGGGGTGTCTGAAAAACAGCAGGGAACCTGAAGCCACTGCCATGAATAGTAGTGATGATGAGACATGTATTCTGGCACAGGAATGTTTGACAGGGTCTGTCATTGGTCCGCCAGTTGACAGTACACAGCGTTCAACCCGATCTATGCACACACTCATACTGTCAATATATCCCTCATCACCAATGGCCATAGGCGAGGGACAGCATAGAGTTTGCATTGACCAGGAGAGTGTAGTACCCATGGCACTTGCATCCCCTCACAGCAGCCATAGCCATATTCCTGGAATGGTACCACATAGGCAGAGGTCCAGGGGTTCTCGGGGGGAGCACCGCTGGTCGTATTGCCCCTTGCAGACGTGCCCTCACAGGTCTTACAACATCCAGTATGTTCCAGGCTGTAATGCAGGCTCAGGCATGTATGGAACGGTACACCAGACAGGGACTTAGGGCGCAGAGGGCCCATTACACCGCTATCAATGACAGCTTCCGTGACCTTGCCGGTGCCATCCGGAATTACACCGAGGTCATTGAGAGATGTTGGACGAGACATTAGATGCCCTCAACAATATGTCTTCCATGAGCCAGGACCATGCGGGATGGTTGCGACATCGACGTGGATGCATGCCAGCAACAGCAACAGCTGGAAGGGGTTGCGGACGGCCCAAAGTTCACAGCCGCTCCCGTAGTGGCATGGCCTGTCCATTGACCTTCCCAGTAGACCACGTGCACATGGCGCTGGCCAGTCCCAGCAGGGACATGTGTCGAGTCATCATACCTCTGCCTCTGATGACAGTACCCAGTCAGGGTTGGTACCCGATACTGTCCGTAGCACCCCTGCCAGGCACAGGTACTGTGTCTGTGGCCGGAAACAGTGATCTGTATAGTCTAGCAGGTACAGTCTGTGGCTGTCCCACAAACTACTGTATATGGCAGTCACATGGTGGAACTGTGTGCATGCAGACACACACACATTAACCATACAACTAGGGCTCACACATACACACACACATTACATCAACGTTGGCCCTTGCTGTACTGTTGTCCCTCACACACACACACATGCACACACACACACACACACACACACACACACACACACACACACACACACAGACATGTCGAATGGATGGGTCAATGTCAGGCTCTGGCAAACAACAACACATCCTGTGCATATGATGATACCTGTGTCACCTCCTGTCATCTGTAACATTAATGCAGGAACAGGCTAACATGGTGCTGATACGCAGGATGACATTATAGCAGTATAGCAATATTAGCAAGTTGTCAACAGGAAAGTGTAATGACATCCTTGCAGGTATGTCTAAGCAGGCATTATGCAGCAAAGCTCTGATTGTCAGTGTAGTGTTGTTTACACCACTGTTAGGAGTATGTATTGTCCACCCATGTGCCACTTGGCTGAAGTGTAATGTGTTGCCAGCATGTGTTAGTGAGTGGACAGTACATGTGTGATGTGTGCAGTACAGATTAGTAAGTGTACATCTGTGAACATTGTGGGTGCGCACTGTCTGCATGTACGTGTGGCATACCCTGTTGTACACATTGTTAACATCTCATAGTATTTTTCAGTGGCCAGTATGCATTCTACTACATTATGTACTAACATGGGTACATATGTGTGTATGACATGAGTTGACACTATGATGTGGGTGATACTGTTAATATCTGTCAATGATTTGCAGTCTAGTAATATACACAACCTCAACAGCATTTCTATAAGCAATCATTGGATGATGTCCTGACAAATGACACACAGTTGTAGGGAACTCAGTAACAGGTGGATCCTTCCGGTACTATACTCTAACACTAACCAGTGGTACTGACCGCCACCCATTCCTGGGACCACACCTGTTTGGTATATAGCCCTCTTAGGTACATGCAAATACACTAGGGATGTGTCCATCCACATTTAGAAATGCATGCATTGGCCTACAATGCATTCCATGGATGGAACGCATATCCTACACAAGGGTATCATGCAGACAGATACCTGTTGTCTGATACATGCTGTATAGCAGTAAGCCGACTATGGCATAGTCATCCACATTTACTATACATACTATCCTGTCAGTACCACATAGATGGTAGCCCTCAACATGTATGTTGGGTACCAATGTGTACATACAGCCTCGTGTTATGTCATGTGTCCCTTGGTATCCACATATCCATAGGTATTGTGGTGTCCCTTGGTGTACTACATAAGACATTAGAGGCCTGAATGCATATCCACAAGGCAGTTGTACACCTATACAGACTGTCCATTATTGCCAGTAGTTGTGTATGAACATGTCTGCCATATACCCCAGGCATATACCCTCACTCACACTACTCTTTAGTAACTTTCATGGGTGTGTGTGGCACAGATGACCTTCACCACAGATCACAACAGTGGATGGCCTTGCCACATACATACATTTGTGACCTACGATCTGAGAAGCAGAAGCACAACCTGTCAATGGAAACAGATGTATTCATGTAGTATGCAGGCTTCACACTTATGTACTGATTGAGGGGACATGTACACATATATATTTGCCATGCAGATACCTGATGTGTGCAATGTACTTACTGTTTTAATTATAATATGTCCTACCATAGTAAAACCAAAACCCACACTGCACTGACCAACAGTGACGCACACACTGTCAGTGCTTGCAGGATTCAAACCCCTTCCTAACTATGTTATGATACTAGAGAAAGAGACACATTAACACAGCGTGCTATTTGCTTTACTGGCTGGTTTCCCTTCACCGTCTGTATTTGTAGGATGGTGACATCATCAGACTTTCCAAAGAGGAATGTAGCTCTTTTAGTGTGTTTTCCCAGTCTCCAAAAAGGGCACTCCTCTCAAAGGAAACTGCACACATACACAGTCAGCGTTTGCAGGACTCAAACCCCTACCTATCTATGTTATGATACTAGAAAGAGATGCATTAACACAGCTTGCTATTTGCTTTACTGGCTGGCTTTTCTTCTGCTGTATTTATAGGATGGTAACATCATCAGACTGGACATGGTAATGTGTGTGTACACTTTGTTTTATGCCATTCCAGGAATGGTCCATGTGGGTCGGCAGGTGTCAACCGCTTGAAAAGGACCTCATAATCCTTACCTTGTGTGATCTATCTGTGGACACATTGATATTCCTTCATATGTCAACACATATTTATGCACAGCTTGTTGGTTTTGTGGATACTACGTGTCTGCGATGTTGATAAAGGGCTATTCAAAGTCTATGTGAGATGTGTGTAGCTGTGTTCAGTGATGCATGTCCTGGGTGGCTGCCTTGCAAACAGTCTAGCATGTTTGAGAACCATGATACGCACATGAACATACCACAGTTGGTAGGGTTGTGTGTATGTCAGCTTCCAATATCTCTGTTTATGACTTCAACCATGATGGACTCCATGGCCTTGTAGATCAGACTTCATAGGTGTACTGGACTGTACTTCCCATGGTGTGTTGTGCACCAACACTTGTGGGGAGTGCCATATGTTGCTGTAACACATTCAACAGTTCCACATCCTGTGTAGGGGGTGAGGCTCAGCTGACTGTTCAGGCGCAGGATCTGTTTGTTCTGTAGTTTATGCATGACATATATTGAGAATCAATATATTCCACTTGCTGCCATGCTTTTGGCATTGGGGGTAGCTGTTCATCCATTCTACGTGTGATATCTCCTGGTATGATTATATGGACTATCGTCAGTGGGAAGTGGATATGTATATATGGGCCTGTCTGTCAGGATGTCGGCATTGTCAGTCAGGTACAGTTGGCCCTGACTCAGGACATATATGGGTGTACATTGCTATTTATGACATAGCTGAAGGAGGTGTCATGATTCAGTCTGGACTCATTCTTAGCTACTCTTTACAACACACCAACAAACCTGAGCACTAATCCCTGTTATACTCTTTTACACACTTAACACCCTACTGATCCTTTGTGTGTGTCATCATAATATCCTGGCATGTCCATGGGTCGGTTTTGTGTGTACTCTTCAGTCCAGCTGGGGAATATTGTAATGTTGACACAATGTCACATCTGCCTCATGTACACAGACAACCCTCTCCTCCTCCCGACAAACTCAGATATATGTGTGAGATGCGCCTATATAAAAATACTGGGTGCTGAACTCTCTCGACCCATGACTGGCACAGTCTATCAGGTGTTGAAGGTAACCACACACACCACATATCAGTCTCACATATCTTCTAGCGACAGCACTCAACCACATTATCACACATAGACATACTCGGATGCTGTAAATGAACTCTGCCTAAGCAGCAGAGGCCTCCAAAGCAGACACACACACACAACTGCTACCCCACTACAATACCCACATATCACATAGTTCACAATGCCAGTGTGCCACACAGTCACTGCCCATTGGGCTAAACAACACACCTAATACACTTGTAATAGGCGACACTTATTGTCAGACACACTGACGTACCACTCACCAGCCCAAACAAGGGAATAGTCACTTTGGGCTGTCTGTCAGGTGCCAGGATCTGCCACATAACACATGCAGTCAGGTAACTCCAAAGCAAGTACAGGACTGGCACCATCATTGTCCATGCTGGTGCATAAAACCTCAGACGTTACTCCCTGGACCACATGACATGATACATGGAGGAACACTCTGATCATGTAGCCCAGGCCAGTATGACCCTGACCTTGTCTAGCATCTTACACCCACCAATTATGATGTTACAGTATACAGACAAACATATCATGTTTAACAGTTGGCTAACAAATTGGTGTCATTCATAGGGGATACAGTGTCTGTCAGCCTGTGGTGACATGCTCGACATGCCACATAGCTTCACTATGGACAGCTTGCACCTGTCACCCTTGAACTTTCGAATGCTGGCTAAGGCTCTTGCTACTACCATAGTGCCTTTTTTAAGCAGGGCTCAAAAGACAAACCCACCTCCATAGACATTACAGGTTAAATGAAACTAAGGGTAATGTTGCTCAACACCAGATGTGTTACCCTCATATTGCGGCCACTCAAAGCTCTCCTCAGTATGGAGGATAGCAATATCTGTGCACTAACAGATGCCTGGTTCAGGCTCAGATATGCACACCAGCACTACCAGGTTATGTTTCATACCATGCTTTCTGACCACAAGACTTGGAACGGACAACACAACTAGGGGAAGTATCCATATACATCACAGATACACACACCAGCATCACAGACCATACATCTACAACTACCATTATGCAAAACTGCCTTTCAGTTTGTTGCCTTCTACAGACCACCCTCCCAAACTCAGGAACCACACTCGGCTTTCCTGGGAACAATGGAAAATATGAAGGTCTCCACAAACACCATTATGTTGGGTGACTTCATATACACAAATATTGACTGGGAATATGACTCAAGCCCCAATACCCTCACCCAACAGCCGCTACAATTTGTAAACTCATATGTTATGGCACAACCAGTCATCACAGCCACAAGGGGGAATACATATTGGACCTGATCATCACCAACATGGGGACTCAGTGTTCCATACCAGCGACATACCCCTCATTGGTATGGTCAGAACATACATTTATCTCACTGGATATACATATACCCTCCACACACCCATCCTGGGTAATCTTGGTGAACTTATCATGAGCCAACGTCTCACTTCACCAAAGCAAGGTGGTATCCTTCAGAGACCCTGAGATAGTGTAAAATACGGCTCAGACTGCTGAATCCTTTACATACACATTATATGGACACCTAGTGGAATGCATGGATTGTGCTATCCCAAATAACAACAGGACTCATTCCTCCAATGGCAGGGGACCTGTCTGGTAGACCCCAGCCATTAATAAGCTGTACAGTGTCAGGAGGAAGCTGCTACATGATATAGCACAATCCCAGATAGGGAAGGCATCTGTGATCTGTACTAGCAGACAGCTACTATCACTCATGAACTTATCTAAGGGCCACTTCTAATGGAGAATTACACCAGACATGTAGGACTATCACAAGGCCTTCTTCAGTTATGTCAGGAACCTGGGTGGACACTCACTGATATGCTGTGAGTTACTGCATACTGACTAAACTTACCCTGAACCCACTGGCATTGCCAACATCCTGGCAAACAGGTTCAGTGCAGATGTCTCCCCCCATCCCCCCCTAAGGAGCAACTATCCATCCCAACAGAGTGTAACCTCCCTGACATCACACAGTAACAGGTGAGTGCTGCCCTCCCTAAAACGTACATCACAGCATCAATGGGACCAGACAGTGTCCTGGCCTGCATCTTACACAAGCTTCATGACAGACGTAACCCTCACATTACATCACTGTTCAGTATCGGAGTTACTACAGGATATGTACCCAAGGAATGGCGTACAGCGACAGTGGTCCCACTCCACAGAGTTGGTGCCACAACGGACCACAGACAATATTGCCCTATAAGCCTAACTAGCCTGTTTTGCAAAGCTATGGAGCGTATTGTCATGGGACTCATACACATAGACATCGGGAACCTACAGACACTGTGTCCTACACATTTCAGTGTTGTTGTGGGCAGATCTTGCCTCCTGAACCTGTTTGTATTCTTTAAATGGTTAACAGGTCCATCAACATAGGGACAGTTGTCCACACAGCCTACCGGAACCTTGCAAAACCCTTCAACACAATAACCCACTGGGCCATTATGCATAGGCTCACCAGCGTCGATACGGACATATATCTCACACGATGGATTGCTACCTGGATCAGGGATAGCACCCACATGGTCAGAATTGCAGGTGCCATGTCTGACTATACACCAGTTACATGTGGCATCCCACACGGCTCGGTCCTGGGACCTCTCTTGTTCAGTATATATTTGTCTGACGTACAGGCTACCACAGGGGGAATATGGCTGACCATGTCTCCACTTGACTGCAAACTGGGTGCCATAATCAACTCTCCAGCTGCCACATACATACTCAAACAGGGTGTCACAGAGATGGATGACTGGTGCCCGAGCCATGGCCTACAGCTAAATGCCATTAGTTGCATAGTCATCCCCTTTGGGAATAACAACATGGCCACTAGGTAGTACTCCATTACATACAGTAGGAGTTATTAGGGGTTTGGGGACATGACTTGTTCATACTGTCGCCTTTGACAATCACGTTGCCAAAGTGGTTGGACAAACCTCCTATATAGGCCACCTTATCCCATATGGTTTCACATCTAGATCAAGTGAGGTCATTGTGCCCCTATACTCATTGCAACCATGCTTGGTTACAATGCCACATTTGGGGTGTACCTTATCCAACACCTGCAGCAACTGTACTGGCCACAGAAGTTCCTCACCAAGCAGATCTAGGCACTCACACGGATTACCTGCACAGTTCGGATGCAGTAACTCCAGCTCTACTCAGTCGCTTACCACCTACTCGGATATGATGTGTGCCTGTTGTTTACAGAAATACCCAACCCAGAATTACTGGACATGCTCCACCTCAGGATATCCAACTCCCTTGGAGCTACACACTCCAGGGACATATACCTCAGCACAGATGTTAATAGGACATGCTGGAGGGACAGAGTCTTATCCCAGAGGCTCCACTCACTCCGAATTGTAATCCCAGTTTCACATAGGCAGTGCCACACACTGACCACCTACAGGAGACACCTTGATGACTGTATGGGTGATCGTATGTTTACCCCTGTGTCCCTGCTAGACAGAGGCACACTAGCCTAAACGTACATGGGCTATCTTGTGTGACCTACTATTCACAAGCACAGTGTAGTAATCTGACAGGGTTGCAAAAGCCAAACACACTCTGGCTAGGCTTGTACATGCCCTAGGACAGATAGCCTAGTATCGACCTCTGAACCTATGCTAATGTTCGGGATGCACAATGTTTATTGCTGATACTGTTTGCAGGTCTTTATTGTCTTTGCTTTCCCAGTGTCTATGAACAACTTAGGTATCTGTAGAACATATTTGATTATGACAGGGTTCCACTATATTATATATTTGTCTGTTGTCATATAACTGTGTGCACAGGGCAGATTGCTGGATAGTGAGAGGTTCCTGGGTTAACATGCAACTGCCCGATATGTGTGGCCCACTGCTGTACTCAGACATGGCCTAAGTGTGTGAGCATGCCCAGTTCAAGCTTTCCATGTTTTGTTGCCTGACATCTGTCTCATTTATTCAAGTGTGTGAGCATGTCCAGTGTGACCTTTCAGTATATTGCTATCTGAGGTCCGATACATTTGTTGATGTGTGTGAACATGACCAATATTAACATTTATACTGTGTGTTGGAAGTCAGGTTCTGTTCTTACTGCAGGACTCACCTTTGTGTCATAACTCGACAGGGATTATGCTGTGCCTGCAGGGTTTCCATGAGATACTTTGCATAGACTTGTCAACATTCCTTCATACAGGCTGACCACTGCAATACTGTCATGGTTTAGTGGTTCAATACTTTAACTATAGTGCACGGTATCCTGGGTTTGAGGCCCATCACTGCTTTATATTTTCATATTGAGCAGACCAGACTGCTTAAGGGCCAGTTAAGCAAATATGAGCATGTTGGCTTTTGTTCAGCTATGCCCTACTTAGACCAGGCTTGTCCAACATTGCTGGACGTTGCCCAATATTACTCAACATTGACCACAGTTGTGCTAGTTGGTGTGTGCGATTTTGTTTGCATATACTACATGGTGGTAAATGCTGTTTAGCACTGCTTTATATTGCTTAACACATGGCAATCATGCCTCAGGTGGTGCTGCAGGGCTGCCTATGTCGGATGCACATACTACACTCCCTGTACATGTTTGAAAGCAGGTAGTGTTAACTTAGGCATCCCTTTTACTATATGTGTGAGTCAGAGAGAGGTATCACTTCCAGAGTTCCTAATGAGCCAGTGTATGTGCTATGCGTTGCCTCTTTGCCAAGGCCAAAGCATACTGGGCATGCCTCCTTCTGCCTGCTGGGGCAGGCTCAGGTTGTTCCTCCTCTGAGTCATGCTCTGCCTGTGATGACCTTGGCAATGGTGGGGGGCTGTTTGGCCTAGGCCTATGCTGGTCCTGCTGCAGCTGTTTTCGCAGGATCATATTATGTAGCATATAGCATACCATGACAATTTGGGTACATGTAGTTGGTGAGTACTGCAAGACTCCACCAGATGTGTCCAGGCACCGGAACCGTGACTTGAGCAGCCCAAACACACGCTCGATTACATTTCGTGTTTGTGCATGTGCCTCATTATGGCGTTTCCTGTTCATGTGTGTGTGCGTTTCTGATGGGTGTCATCAGCTACAGCTCCACTGCATAGCCAGCATCCCCCACTAGGTGACCATGTGGGATGTCCCCATTGGCAAATGTCTGGTACAGCTGTGTCAGATGCCATATATGGGAATCATGGTAGCTTCCAGGGCAGCCAGCACACACATTCAGTATTATGCCTTGGGTGTCACACAAGACCTGGCAGTTGGAGTGAAGCCCTTGCGGTTGAAGTAGACCCTACCCCGCTCGCCGGCTGGTGCTTTGATGCGTATGTGCATGCAGTCTATTGCACCCACTACCTTAGGGTATTCCACTATTTGCTGGAAGAGACGCATATTGCTGGCCAATACCTCACGGGAATTGGGGAAATATACATGATCACTGACATGTGCTGACATGGCATCCAGGAACTGGTGCAGTACCCTGGATGCTGATACCTGTGATATCCCCATCATATCACCAGTTGGTCTCTGGAAGGTACCTTTTGCTAATATTCTTAGGCCAACACATACCTTCGTTTCCACTTGGATGGGTTCCCCTCTGTTGGTTCTGTGTGTGAGGCGTGGCCTGCACAGCTCAACAATTTGCTGCAGGAGGTCTCTGTCCACTCTATAGCGCTCCACTATCTCCAGCTCATGTAGCCCCTGGTAGGTTACCCTGGGCCTGTACACTCTTCTCCCTCTCTTCACTCTGGGTTGTACAGCAGCATTTCCATTGTCACCACCCTCAGCATGTTGCATATATCGCCTTATAACAGCAATGGCAGCCCCTAACATTTCTTTGTCTCAGTAAAACTTTTTCAGTTTTCACTTCTATTAGCTTACTGCAGTGTCTCTTGTGAGAAACATAATGGACTGGTGTTTGCAGAGTTGTAAGTGCTAGGCTGAGATGGGCTAGTGTACTGCCTGTGTAATTACCTGATTCTGATTGTTTTCACCTGGCTAGCTCTGCTAGTACTCCCTGGTAGCTTCCTACTATTTGTTGTGCTTCCTTTTTCCTTTCTGTTTCCTCGGGGGCAGCACTGTGCACACAAGCGCAAACGTGCTCACAGCAGCTCACACGCACGCACACATGCTTACGTGGACTACAACATGTTTATTTGGGTTAAAACACGTGCACACCAGCACAAACATGCTTACAACACTTTAAACAGCCTTATACATGCTTACTTTGGCTTAAACACGCGCACTCACACTTACACGCACACACACTGTCTTACTCGGATTTACAGGCACGCACATGTGCACGTACATGCTCAGCAAGAAACTTTGGTGTTATCCAAGGCATACACCTTCCATTTCTTGCCTTTACCTAGCGTACCCATTGACACACCTCTTTCAGTGATGTGTAAATGACAGCTGACACATGCCATTCTGCTCCAATGAGCTTCACTTCTTTCATACATACTCCACTAGTGATGTCATCTATCTTCTACTCTGTTACTCCCCTTATCCTACTCCTACACTCCACTGACTGTGCTCATTTGCTATGTAAACTTTCAATTCACTATCCTAACCCTCCTTTGCATAGGATTGCCTACTAATGCTTGGTTACATCTCTTAGACTGAGCTTCCCCCCTTAGCAACCTCTACTCAGTGGCCATGTTGTCTTCAGCCTGCCATTCCCTTGCATTGTAAATTAACAATTTAATTAAGATCCACATTTGTGGGTTTTAATTTTTAGTTTTCTGGTTTTTAGAGCACAGGCCATTTGTGCGGCACTGCACTATGCTTAAACATCGGAAATCAGAGAAAAAAAAAATTATTATTTTTTTTTTTCATATTGCATTGGGAAACATCGTCAATGGTCGTATATTTGGCCATTGACATGCTTCCTGCACTGGATGCAACCTTTATTTGTAGTTGTCATGGCTCCATTTTGCTCAGTCATCAACTGAGTACACTTCTGCAAATAACACTGCTCTTACTCGGACAGGTTTGGGTTTCCTGAATCGCAAATCTACCTCATTTGCCTGCCTTTCACCTGCAGTTGAGGTAATTTGCATATCCCAGTCCTGTCCGTGTAAGAGCCATTTTACAAGCTCTCTTGAACGCCCCTGCAGGCTGTTCCTGGATTGCTCGTCGGACATGATGGCTGCATGGAGTCTTACTCTACTCTTGGACTCCGTGCAAGCCATCGTGAATCCAGCCCTGGATATTCCAGTTAGTTTTCTTGAAAAAAAAAAACACATCTAATGTTTTCACATATACTGGGTCATAACATTTGTGAGAAATTTGGCATGATAAAAAGGCTTTATAATCTACAGCAAAGTCATGGGTAAAGCTGTGAAGACTGGTAGAGTAGGGGTGAAGGCTTGCAGCCTAGTCAAACAGAATTTGATACATAATTCTGGCATTTGTAAATATAAATATAACATACAGGCTTGTTTCTTAAATGAAAGAAAACACTGTAAAATGTGAACTTCAATATTTTAGCAACATTGCCATCTGCTGTAAGGAAAACTAAGCCAATCATTTCAAATGGTCTTTGAAATTAAAATTATGTTTTGCATGTCCTTTGAAGTTAGAATTTGGAGTTGATGACTCTGGAGTAAGCATCCTGACAATTGTTTTAAGGCTAAAGTTATTGACCAGAATTTACATGTGGAATGTTCTTTTTTGCTCCAAGTGCAAAATAATGTAAATGCAGTTTTGGTGTGGCCTGGGAATTAATGGTTTAGCAGAACTGCAGTTTCAATTTAAACAATGAGAACCAGAGATTATTAAGCATTTTTGTCTTGATATTCAACTCAGCACTGACTTGCTCTATGTAAGTAAGTTATCTTAGAAGTATGTTTTGTTGTAGAAATAGCTAGGACTATAAAAGTTAGACTAAGTGTTTTTCTGTTATGTCAGAACTGTACTACTGATTTATTTTAAGTTTCTGTGTGATCTCTGAACTCTTGAATGGCACTGTGGTGTAGAGTATTGTCTTGTGTTTTTAGTATTTATTATTAAATGTTTTAAAAACCTTTTACCTGTGGCTGGTTTGTGTAGAGATAAGTAAGCTCTAGAGTACATTGCATGCTTATACATGATCCTGAACTAAGCCACTCTAATAAGCCTTAAGACTGATTAGTCACATTTACCAATTGGATAATAATATTGCACAGTAATAATTGGACACCCTTTTAAGGGCCTTTGGGTAGCTGATAATTATTAACTGGTAGTGGCAGTAATTACTACCATATAGTCTGGGTAAAGGGGCACAGCTGAAGAATCTGTGCCAGCCATTTCCAGGAGTGCCTGTGAAGTTGTATAATACTTATCACAAAGTGTGTGAGTGTGTGTGTGTGTGTGTGTGTGTGTGTGTGTGTGTGTGTGTGTGTGTGTGTGTGTGTGTGTGTGTGTTTGTGTTAGCTACTAGGGCAGGGACATGAAGCACTGGTTGGACAGAGAGGGTACTGGAGGTTAGCTTGCCAGCTATGCTGAGATCCAGACCCGATAGCTGTGCCAGAGGGGAGTCTTATTGTGGACCTGAGGAGCAAGGGAGCATCCAGCCCCAGACTGACTGTGATCTCTGTTTGCACTTAAGGGAAATTTTACTTTACTGTGTGTATTTGTTATCCCTTTCCTCTCTTATGAGATGCCCTCTCTGGTGTTAGTGGTGAGGATTGAGGCTCCTTGATTGCTGGGCCAGGGTGTGGGCGTCACAAAAGCCAAACTTCAAAGTTTTAAACTGGATGATATCAAGGAGACAGGAAATGAAAGTATGCAAATCAGTCACAAAGGACAGCATGCATGTTTATGAAATCCCTTGTAAAAAATCTACTGAAAGTTCTGATCCTGCTAGCAATTGTAGTAACAGGAATGTTGTAATGAGTTAATAAGTTCATAGGTTATTACTATGCTAACAACCACTAGGGATGTTCAAGTCTATCTGTATGAGGGGCAAGTTAGTAGCAAGTTGTGATGTCCCTGAATTGGCCCAGAAATCAAGGAGCCTCAATCATCACCACTAGCACCAGTGAGGGATGTACACATTGGGAGGATGACAAGTACACACACACTAAAGTGCAATTTACCTTACGAGCACACAGAGATCACAGTCAGACTGGGGCTGGTTTCTGCCTCTTTCTCCAGATCCCCAGTAAGACTCCCCACTGGCACAGCTATATGGTTAAGATCTCAGCTGAGTGGCCAAGCCAAAACCTCCAACACCCTCTCTGTCTGACCAGTACTTTTTGTCTCTGCCCAAGTAGCTGACACACACACACACACACACACGCACACACGCACACACACACACACACACACACACACACACACACACACACACACACACACACACACACACACACACACACACACACACACACACACACACACGCACACACGCACACATGCACACACACACGCATACGTGCACACAGACACACACACACACACTCTGAGATTTGATTTATATATAAACACACACACACTCCTGGGAAAGGCTGGCACAAGTTTACTAGCTATGCCCTCTTCTGCCCAGACTTAAAGGTAGTTATCACTGCCACAAACCAGCTCTTCATCAGCTACTCTAAGGACCTTACAAAGGGTGACACATCCTACTGTGTTATGTTACTATTATCCAAATTGTAAGTGCGAACAACAGCAAGGCTTGAGGAGTAGCCTATACAGTGTCACCAAATACATATGCAAGTACGATAAGAGCTTAAATATCTCTAAACAAACCAGCTGCAATTAAAAGGTTTAAATATATTTACTAATAAATAATAAAAGAACAAGACAGCACACAATAACTCAACACAGTGACTACAGAGTTCAGAATCACAGGAAATATTTTAAAACAACATTGCAGGACAGTCTCAAATAAATACAGAAATATCTAAACTAATATTTACTATATTCCTAACTATATCTAAAATAAATTACTGTACCCTAGACTTACTTACAGAGCAAGGTAGAAGTGCTGAAGGATGTTTCCAGGTCTAAAACAAAATACAAAATGCCAAATCTGTCTCTGAGAGACTTCTTAAACTACTATCAAAAATTACTGCTGGGTCAGCTCGGATGACATCACTTTTTGTCACCTGCCTTCAGTTCCTACGCTAACAGAAACTTAACAAAATTTTAGCATCTCTGTGTGAGAAGCACATATCTCTCGGATGTTTGCTCAGAACTGGAAGTCATAAAACAAATCAACATTTTTACATTTTAATATAAAACAATGCCAGTCGATCTAAACTTTTAATAAAAAGCAATTTCACTCCTCTAGCACCTCGGACAAACAGCATTTGATAGCGTATACAAATACATACCCATAATACATCTGTTTATATCAAAATTCTTAAAACAATTAAACAATTAAATTAAATCAGCCATTTCCAATTTAGTTCACTGATTTACACTTTTGGGGACAAACTGCCAAACTTAAGAATACAAACTACCTCTTTCTGAAGCACCAGGGACAATTGTTTACCCTTTCCACAATAGTGCCCTTCAGATTTTGACTATCCCCTCCATGACAAGTCAAAATGTGTAGCCCTAAAGGGCTTTCCAACTTTTTACGCTTAATCTGTCTAAGATGTTTTAAATATCTAACTCAAAAACTTCACTTAGTTTCACCCACATAAAATAAGTTACATTCAAATTTTAAAACATATGTAACCCCTTCTGTATTACAGCTATAAATGTCAGAGAGAAAAACATTTTATCATTTATATAATAAAAAGTGGGTACAGTGCATTTACATACTGAACATTGTCCACATGGTTTTAATCCCAACTCAGAAATTTGTCTTCCCAGCATTTGTGCTGGAAAAACAAATTGTGCATGAACAATCATATATTTTGATGCTTCTACCTCTCTTTTATGAAACTATGAGTCTTAAAGGCAAGTGCTCTTGTAAACATTTATCTTGCAACAAATAGTTCCAATAAAACATAACAATTTCAATCAGTTTTTCCATAAATACATTATATGTAGTAACAAAAATTGTTCTGACATCAGCCTTACTACCTACACTTCTATCTATTTTCTCATAGTTCCTATTAGGAACTGGATGGCTCAGACCTCGATTTAAGCAATCTACATCCATTTGTATGGAGTTAGTAGTATAACCCCTCTTTTCAAACAATGCATACGTTTTACATATCTTTTCAGCAAGATTATTACAATTGCTGCTTAACCTGCTGATACATAATTCATTATATGGTAATGCTGTAATCAGATGAGGGGGGTGGCAACTTCTACCATCCCAAAATGATTGATATTATTAAACTTCCTGTGGATACTGGTACTAATGCTCCCTTTCTCCCCCCTTAAATTAACATATAAATAACATTATTTCCACATAGCAATCCATCAAATGTTATATCAAATCTATTCTTATGGAGATCCTGTAAAAACAACTCTACCATAGACTTACTGCCCTCACACAGAAAAATCAGATCATCTATGTAACGGTAGTATTTGATAACGTACTGTAGAAAAACTGGCATTTTATAAAGATAATCTCACTCAAATAGGCCCATAAATAAATTAGCCTACATGGGGGCAAATGATGCCCCCATCACATCACCATACCTTTAATCTGATGGTACAAAGTGCCATTAAATTGAAAATAATTATTCATAAGGCAGAAATACACCAAATCAGTGTGATAATTGGTCACAGGGGTATCTCCCAAAAGGTATGTAAGAGCCTCAATACCAAACATATGAGAAATATTAGTATAAAGATTTTTAACATCTACTACTATCCAGTACTTTGATTTACTCCATTCGACAGATTTTAGTTTATTTACAAAATCAAATGTATCTTTTATAAAGGAAGGTAATTTCTCTACTATTGGCAAAAGCTGATCATGCAACAAAATACCCACGTTATATAAAAAAATAATTACACGCAGAGACAATTGCGTGACCTAGTGGATCTATTAAACTCTTGTGTATCTTAGGAAGTCAATAGACCTTTGCCATTGTACAACTTTCCATACAAAACTTTGTCTCTACATCTTTTACAGTAAAGTATCCCAGTCTATTGCCTTTCTGTATCAACTCATCAGAATTGGCCAAAGCTGTCTCATTGTCCCCCCAACCAACATCTCTATACACTTCCTTATTTGCAAGATTATCATTACACATTTTAAAATATTGCACACAACTAATCACTACCACTTTATTCAAAACAATTAAACACTTTTACATTTTAAACCTAGTAATTATTTTTGTTTCAAGACAACAGAAAAACTTCTAGAGCTAGACATCCTGTCTTCTTGCTGACACTGAGAGAGAACACAATCATAAAGCAATTTCAGCTTATTTTCTTGAGGGTTTGTAAGTTAACTCTGTATGTTCCAGCTCCTACTATTAAAATATACATTTGCAAAGGTATATTTTATATACATTTCTGTTCTTTTCCAGTAGGGTACACTATGGTTACATTCTTGAAGCTCAGTACATAACATACAGTTCAACACACTACTGCACCAATAGTTTAATATCCACATAACATATAGTTGTGTTACATTTGTAAGACAAGCATATGAATCATATTAATATTCACAAATGACATATGATTATTTACAAAATTCCAGATAGCTGGGCTGGCAGTGTCACATTTCTCCCTTCTCTGAAATCTCAAGCTAGTTTTTCGAGTAACCCTTGAGAAATGTTGCTTGAGAGGGTTCAGCCTATCTGGGAATACCTTACCTCATTCCCTGTCTTGAGAGCCCGTCTTTGTTGGCATTGTTGACCCCACTGCAGTGCTGCACTGTCATATCATATGATTGCAACCCTAGGCTCCATCTTAGTAATCTGGCATTTTGCTGGCTGACTTAATGTAGCCATGTTAAGGGACTGTGGTCTGTAACTACTGTGAATTTTCTTCCATACAGATAAGGCTGAAGTTTCTGCAGTTAACACACTATGGCTAGACATTCCTTTTCTACAGCTGCATAGCATTCCTCCCTGGGTTGGAGCCTTTGACTGAGATAAACCACTGGGTGCCCTTCTTTCTCTGAAGAAACCTGGCTAAGTACAGCCCCCATCCCATGATTTGAAGCATCCACTTGCAGAACAAATTATTTCCTGAAATCTGGACTGGCTAACACAGGGGGTCTTCCTAAAGCTCCTTTAATTTTCTGAAATGCCTGTTCACATGCTGGGGTCCACACTACCTTATTTGGCCTGTTTTTTCCTTGTCAGGTCTGTGAGGGGAACAGCTATGGTACTATAACTGGAGACAAACTTTCTGTAGTACCCTGCTGTCCCTATGAATGCTCTCACCTGCCTTTTGGTAACAGGTGCAGGCTATGCCTGAATGGCTTCCACTTTGGTAGGTTCTGGCTTGATCTTACCACTCCCCACTCTATGTCCCAGGTAGGATACCTCTGCCATAGCCACCTGACATTTGCTGGTCTTAATGGTCAACCCTGCCCTCTGTAGTCTGCCCAGCACCTCCCTGACATGCTGAAGGTGCTCTTGCCAGGAATGGCTGTAGATAGCAATATCATCTAAGTAAGTAAATCTCCTGCTCCTTCTAGGATATGATCTACCAGCCTCTGAAAAGTCACTATGGCATTTTTCATTCCAAAGGGCATCTTCGTGAACTCATACAAGGCAAAAGGAGTCACAAAGGCTGACCTCTCTCTAGCCCTGGGAGTCAAGGGCACCAGCCAGTAATCCTTGGTAAGATCAATGGTAGTAAGATACTTAGCCCCACCCAGCTGCTCTAGGACTTCATCTGTCTTAGGCATGGGGTAAGCATCTGACTCTGTGTGACTATTTAATTTCCTGTAGTCCACACAGAACCTGGTGCTGCCATCCTTCTTTGGTACCAGCACTACTCGGGAGGTTCAGGGACTGATGGACTCCCGAATTACCCCTAGATTCAGCATTTCCTGTATCTAATCCCTCAAAGTCTGTTTGACTTTCTCAGCACCATATAAGGGGCCTGCTTAATAGGCCTTTAGGGTCCCGTATCCACATGGTGCTGCACCAGGTAGGTGCACCCTGGTTTCCCAGTGAACATGCCCCCCAGACTCCTGTAACACTACTTGGATTTCTAGAACCTGGGTAGGGGATAGCTCCTGGGACATTGCTAACCCTTCCACTGAGGTGTCAGTTCAAGTCTCACTGAGGAGATCAGTCACCAGATCTCCCTCAGACTCCTCTTGCCACACACTGCAAATACTCATAGGTTCATAGGTTCATAGATTAGTACTAGGCTAACTGCCCTTGCAAGCCATTTTAAGCCTAGCCAATGATCCCTTATGAGACTCAAACCCTGCACCTTGTGTTTGTAAGGCAAACACCTTAACTATTAAGCCACCCTCCCAACCCCAGCTCAGGGGCTTCCACTTTGGTAAGTTCTGGCTTGATTCCCCAAGCTCAGGGGCCTCCCTATCATAGTAAGTTTTCATGTTAACATGGTACAGTTTGTGCCCCTGCCTCCTGCCTAACAGTTCTAACATATAGTTAACATCACTGACCTTCTTTACCACCTTGTAGGGTCCCTCCCAAGCTGCCTGCAGCTTGTTGTCTCTGACAGGCATGAGAACCATTACCTGCTGCCCTACAGCATACTCTCTAGCTCGAGTATTCTTATCATACCAGACCTTTTTCTGCTGTTGAGCCTATGCCAGGTTCTCCTGGGCCAAGCCCATGAGTTCCCTCAGCCTTGTCCTGAGGTTTAGGACATATGCCACAACAGACTCCTTGTGGGATTCACAGTCATCCTCCGACTCATCTCAAATCAAATCTAGAGGTCCCCTCACCCTAGGCCCATACAGCAACTCAAAGGGTGAAAAACCTGTGGATTTCTGGGGAACCTGTCTGTAAGCACGCAACAGATGGAGCAAATATTTGTCCCACACCCTATTAAACTGGTCTGCAAATGCCCACAGCATGGACTTAAGTGTAGAGTTTAACCTCTCAACAAGACCATTAGTCTGGGGATGATAGGGATGGTCTTTAGGTGCTTCACCCCACAGTACTTCCAAAGACAAGCCAGCAGGTCTGAAATTAAGTTGGCACCTCTGTCAGTCACTCTCATTTGGAAAACCTACCCTGCTGAAAATTTCTAACAAACCATTTGCCACCTTTTCTGCCTCAATGAAGGACAGAGCCACTGCCTCAGGGTATCTGGTAGCATAATCCATGCCACTAGGATATACTTTTTCCCTGTAGAACATGGGGTACTCAGAAGCCACACAATATCCATAGTTACCCTCTGAAATGGCTCCTCAATTACAGGCAGAGGCATCAAGGGAGCTTTCACTTTGTCTCCTGCCTTGCCTAACTTTTGCACTGTTCACAGGTCCTGCTGTATCCTGTTAAATCTCTGAAATCCCAGGCCAATAGACGTTCTGTATAATATGTCTATTTGTATGTTTTATGCCCATATAACCTGCAAAGGGAATATCATGGGCTATGACTAGAAGTCGCAGATGGCATACCTCTCAACTGTACAGATTTTCACCTCACATTTTTGGTCTGTTCCTCGTAAAAATTGTGTTTTTTTTGGCAATTCACTGGGATGATCTAAGGATTAAAGTCACTAAATAATGACATGCATTTGAGTTTCAGACTTCATATTCTTCAGAAAATGCATGTTAACACAAATCCTGATATTCTTGCAACTTTCTAAGTTTATAAGAGCAATATTTAAAATGTGTCCCTATTTTTGGGCCTTTGTTCCCCCATTATGTCATGCTTTGTCCATATTTCTTGTGCATAGAGGTTGAGTGGTATGCAGCAGATGGTAGGCTCTGGGCACTACCAACTCCTGTATTCTCTAATCCTCTAGCCCACCCTCAGGGGTCCAGTCGCTATACAGTAACCCTTTGCTCCAGTATACAGATTCCTCCCTTCCCTTGAGAATTAGATGCCTCACTTGCTACCTCCCTCAAGCTTTGTAATGTAGGGTCTGAGAGCTGAGCCTGCCTCAACATTCTCTTTGTAACCCTTCCCAGCTCTCATTCCACAGGAAGTCTGGTATTCTCTGACAGCAGTGCCTCACTGTCAGCCTGGGTACTACTACACACTTCTGCCCTTGCAGTCACTCTGTCCAAGGGAACATCAGTACCCACAAGCAGCTGTGGCTTACCTTCAGTCTGACTTCTACAGGGTATTTCGCTCCCTGAAGTAACCACCACAACAGTCCTGGCTGCAAGTATGTGGTCTGTCTGGGTCTCCCCCAGGCTATGAGACCCACATGCTTTTCTCCAAGCCTGACTGCGTATAACTGCATGTGCACATGGTACTGCATTATCAAAATCTTTCCCTGTCAGGATATCTGCAGGGATATCCTCAAACACACCTACTTGGTGGCTTCCATTTCTGCCCTCCCAGTCAAGGTAAACCCTAGCCAAAGGTATTTGGAATGGGGTCCCTCCTAAAGCTCTGACTGGAGTAGACTGCAGAAGCAAGTAGTGCTCCTCTGTAACCATTGCAGGCTTCACAATGGTTAGGTCAGAAGCTGTGTCTCTCTTAGCTATGGCATCTTTCCCAGTCACTAAGATAGGATATAACCTCTTGTTGTAGTTTGATACCCTTGTTGTCTGTAGACAACCTACTGTTGGCATTTTGTCATTCCCACTTAATAACTCTCCCACCTTTTGTTCCCCACCTTGCCTCCGTGGACATCTATATGCTGCATGGCCCCACTGGTTGCATTTAAAACATTTAACCCTTGGTCCTGGATGTCTACATAGACTAGTGGCTTCCCCTGCTACTTGTAGACTCTGTTGGAGCAGTCTGGGCTGCCCACCATGGGTTCCCTTAGACCCATGAGCAGCACTAGGTGTCCTTTTCCTGTACAGTGATGCCCTGCTTGCTATGTGTAGGTTTCCCTTCTTCCCCAACTCATCTGCAGTATTTCATTGTCTATCAGCTAACCAGATTCTCACGTCCTCAGGAATAGTGCTAAGGGCTTGTTCTCTTACCAAAAGGTCTGCCAGCCTTTCAAAAGTGGTGACCTGACATCCACTCACCCACCTATGAAAATTAGTGCTTAGTTCAGCAACATATTCACACACACTTTCATCTGCCTTGCGTCTATGCTCACGAAACATTTTTATATAAGCTTAAGGTGTTAACTTAAAACATTCTAGCAAACACATTCTCACTGTATTATAATTTAAACAATCAGTATCAGACATTTTAGAAATTACAGTTACAGCTTTACCATGGAGTAAGGGTATCAGGAACTATACTCAGAGCCATTGGTCAACATCATACTGTTTACTGTTTACTGTTTATGTCTCAAACATATGAATGAAACTATCAAAATTATCCACATCTGTGAATTGTAGAAGACATTTACTGACCTTTGTTCCTTCTGGGGTTGAGTTACTCCCTTCCCCATTACCTCCATGACTCTGGCGAAGAGTCAGCATCTCCTTTTCATGTGGCGTCTGCCTCTAATTCTCCTGTGCTTCCAGACATCACAGCTTCTCATTTTCCTCAGCCTCAAGATGGCTCAGTCTCTCTGCTGCTTCTATTTCCAGACACTTGGCCTCCAACTCAAGTCTCCTTAACTCCAGACAGATTTTTAAGTCCTCTGTGGAAGGGTTGAGCTGTCCATTTTCTGAGAGCTGTACATCTCCACAGCCAATCTGATTGTCTTCTTGGTTGCTATTCTTTGATGCAGCTCTGACTAAAGCTGCAATCATGTCTGCTTTAGTCAGGTTGCCATGCACCAGTCCTTTGGCCTGGCACATCCGAGCCAACTGGCTCCTTGTCAGCTTGCCATACTCCTCTGCTGACATGCTTGCCTGCCCTCCCTACCTAACTATGCTAACAAAAAAATAAAACAATTGTGATATGAACTCTAAATGTTCACTGCATGGCTGACTGAGAGTACAAACACCTTCACTGACCAATGTACACAGGCTACAGGAATTCAGTATCCACACCACTACAAGCCAATTAATATGTGATGTGGCTAACACTCCACTGCAAACCAATTAATATGTGATGTGGATATCTTACCACTGCCAAACAATTAATATGTGATGCCCCTGCACTGGCCCAGTAGTCCACGAGCCTCAATCCTCACCACTAGCACCAGTGAGGGACATAGACACCAGGAGGATGACAAGTACACACACAGTAAAGTGCAATTTCCCTTAAGCGCACACAGAGATCGCAGTCATTCTGGCCCTGGTTTCTGCCTCTTTCTCCAGATACCCAATAAGACTCCCAACTGGCACAGCTATAGGGTTAAGATCTCAGCCGTGTGGTCAAGCCAAAACCTCCTGCACCCTCTCTGTCCAACCAGTGCTTTGTGTCCCTGCCCAAGTAGCTGACACACAGAAAACACACACACACACACACACACACACACACACACACACACACACACACACACACACTTTGAGATTTGGTTTATATACAAACACAGACACACACACACACACACACACACTGCTGGGAAAGGCTGGCATAGGTTTACTAGCTATGCCCCTTTCTGCCTAGAATAAAGGTAGTTATCACTGCCACCAACCAGCTCTTTATCAGCTACTCTAACGACCTTACAAAGGGTGCCAAATCCTATTGTGTAATGTTACTATTGTCCAAATGATAAGTGTGACCAAGAGCAAGGCTATTGGGGTGGCCTATACAGTGCCACCAAACACATATGCAAGTATGCTAAGAGCTTAAATATCTGTAAACAAACCAGCCACAAATAAAAGGTTTAAATATATTTAATAATAAATAATAAAAGAACAAGACAGCACTCGATAACTCACACAGTGACTACAGAGTTCAGAATCACAGGAAATATTTTAAAACAACATTGCAGGACAGTCTCAAATAAATACAGAAAAGTAATCTTTACTATATTCCTAACTATATCTAAAATAAATTATTGTGCCATAGATGTACTTACAGAGCAAGGCAGAAGTGCTGAAGATGGATTTTTCCAGGTGAAAAAAATACAAAATGCCAAATCTGTCTCTGAGAGTGTTCTTAAATTACTATTGAACATTACTTCTGTGTCAGCTCAGATGACATCACTCTTTGCCACCTGCCTTCAGTTACCAGGCTAACAGAAACTTAAACTTTTAACATCTCTGTGTGAGAAGTATATATCTCTCTGAGATGTTTGCTTAGAACTGGAAGTCGTAAAACAATTAAACACTTTTACATTTTAAACCGAGTAATTATTTCTGTTTCAAGACAACAGAAAAACTTCTAGCTCTAGACATTCTGTCTTCTTGCTGAACCTGAAAGAGAACACAATTGTAAAACAATTTCAACTTATTTTCTTGAGGGTTTGCAAGTTGATTCTGTATGTTCCAACTTCTGCTATTAAAACATACATTTTCACAAGTATATACTTTATATGCATTTCTGTTCTTTTCTAGTAGGGTACACTGGGGTTACATTTTTAAAGCTCAGTACCTAACATATAGTTCAACACACACTTCTGCACCAGTAGTTTAATACCCACATGACATATAGTTCTCTTAAATTTGTAAGATAAGCATATGAGTCATGTTAATATTCACAAATGACATATAATTATTTACAAAATTCCAGATAGCTGGGCTGGCAGTGTGACAGGAGGAAACTAAGTTTTTGTTGTGGGGGTGTTAATTAGGCTAATAGTTTATGGACAGCCTCTGTCCATAAGGGACATTGGGGTAAGACCTGTGGTAAGTTTTCAATTTACTATCCAGTTATCAAGGTTTCATTTGAATAGGCCAGGGATGAACTTTGTTTTGCATGGATAAGGAGCCTGTTCCAATGCATGGATCTTTGGGGACACATATTTGTTTCTCTAGCATGTTCTGTTTATATCACAAGCAAAATTTGATTCCCCAAGTGTCAAGAAACACAGTGCTCAAGGTACTGATAGCATTTTGCTGCATTTTTTACATTTATTTAATGGTTTAGGCTATCTATCAGGACAGTACCATATTATGATTTTACTTATAATATATGGACTAAAAAAAGTCCCAGTGGTATTCAAAATGCAGAATTGAGTAAGAGTTGAAGCACATGCAAGCTATGGGTGTAATTGTTAACCAAATAAAACTGAATGGATGATTAGCATGATAACAATTGTGAAGTACAACAAGCTTAGAATATATATAGATCCTGAATATTTAAATAAATGGATCAAAAGAGAATATTATCTGCTTCAAATAACTGAATAGGTTACTGTTACTATGCCTAATACTAAGTTCTTCTCTGTGCTTGGTGCTAATACAGTGCTTTGGCTAATTAGATTAGATAAAGATAGCTCAAAGCTATGCATTGCTGAATATACAATCATTTCTAAAACTTTCTTTTAGAATGGCATGTGCATCAGAAATGTTTTACCTCATTCATACTCATAGTACTGTATTGTATGCTTCTATTTGATACTAATTTTCCTTATGGTGTCCTAACAATTTAGAGTGCTGGCTTCTTTAACGGAGCATCTTTTTAGGTAGTACTAGACAGCATAAGAAAAGAATAAAAACTAAGTGGCAAAATTGTTAGAAAGATTGTTAAGCTAGAGCTTCCTGCAGTGGAAATACTAATCAGTTTTGTAATTTCCTATTCATATTTTCATATTTACATTCATATTTCTGAAACTAAGGGAGCCATGTGTCATTGAGTAAAATGGTGTGAAATGTCATGATGGAAGGCAGGCACTATACTGTCACCGTCCATGTGTAGTGCACTATATTGGTGACATTGCTGGTTGTTTGTAGTAGTTATGAATATATGCAATATTTCCATATGTGCATTAATATTTCCAGAACCAAGTTGCATATAAACTATTGCATGGCATCAGGTAAAACTTTAGTTGTTGTTGCAGAAAATTGTTATTAATACTGAGTTATATGTTGTAGTACTTGAGAGATATTCAGCTTTATTTAATTGGTCATACAGATTAGCATATTCCTTTTTCAAATTTATGTAAATATCTAAGCCACAGCTATTAATGCTGGTGCCCTGTGCCATTCCCCAAAAAAAGGTCCTCTCCTACATGAGGACAAAAAAAACTTTCTGTTTTCCTTTTAAACTATAGCCAACTGTATGCTACATTTGTAGCAAGTGGCTTTCTACAGTTTAATTTTTAAACCACACACATGCTCTAAAGTGCTTTAGTCCTTTTCGCATATGTAGTACTGACACTCATTTCGGAATACTGGTATTGTATTAAACAATAATAGGCATGTCTATGTTACTCCTCCTACACCTTGTGCCTGAGGCAGCTGCGCCCTTCATCCCATCCTAGTTACACCTCTGAAATATCTTAGCAAACAAGCATTTAGAAAGGAATATGTTGGTGTTGTATGAAAACTCAAGCCTGACTGAATAAAACTTATTCGATACTCTATGTCCAGATATGAAAAATAGTTTTTGAAAGTTTTTACAAAATAATTCTGACTGTGTATGCATTATAATTTTGATATATGAAAGTTCAGGTCTGACTGAATAAAACTAGTTTGATATTATATGTCCAGTACAGCTTCTAAGATATGAAAATTAGGTTTTGAAAGTTTAGAAAAATAATCATTCTGATTGTGCATTTTAACGGATTAAAGAATGGATCAGACAGTAGTACTGATATTAAGACTGAATATATTTACATATCACTTTAGAAAGAATTTTTACTGATAACTTTGCAGTTTGTACCTTTTCAATAGGATTCACTGTTCACCACGTACTTAGATTTGTTTAGTTTATGTTTTAATCTTGATTGTTAAGAAAATGCTGTATGGATGCTTGTATGTTACTAGAGGTGTGGCATTCCACACCTCAAAGGTATTAATGAGTTAAAGAGCAGTAGCAACAAGGGCTTGGAGCAGTGCTATTGGAGGAACGTCGACAAGAAGCATATACTCAATTGCTTTGACTGATGGTCAAATAGAACTGTAGCCATAGGTTTTGGTTGTCAAAAGATTTATGATTATATCTTTGGTAAATTATTCAATCTAAAGTCCAAATATAAGTCATTACAGAGTATATTTAAAAAGTCTCTTCACTAAGACTTAGTAGGGTTCAAAGAAAGTCACTGTTCAATTTGAGTACTAATCAGATAAACTGTGTGTAACTGGTACCCTAAGCAAAACGTGCCTGCAGAACTTGCAGGATTGTAAAAACAGCTCCCTACAGGTCGATCGGAAAGTTCTGTAGATTATTTTACAATTGTCTGTATCCACTAAGAAACTTCTTGATCTAGAATTTGTATAAGATTAGGATGTGCAACTAGCAGAAGTAGATCTTTGTCAGTATAAATATGCTTTTTATCTTTGTGTTAACTGTTATTCAGAATACCTGTAACTCCTTTTTGGCATTTACTTCTCTGAAGTCAAGACCAATGTCAATGACCTCTGGCTGACCAAATTTGCAGACAGTTGCAAATTAGAAGCAATCATAGAATCCCCCACCAACACTAATGTTCTCCAGGAAGGACTGACACAGATAAATAACTTGTGTCAGAGCAATGCACTAAAACAAAATGCCAAAATGTATACTAGTATCCTTTGGGAAGTCATCAACCCCGGTAGCTATCATATTGACAGCACACCCCTAAGAGTCAACCCAGTAGTCAATGACTTGAGGACACACATAAACAGTAATCTAGCCTTTGACCATTATGTGTCTGCAGTAGTACGGAAATCATTCTGTGTTGTGCAAATTATAAAAAAAAAGGTATGGCATCTAGGTCCAGTAAGTTCACCGTTCCACTATATTCATTATTCATCAAACTTATTATTGAGTACAGTAACCCCTTTGGTATGTACCTAGCCAGGCACATCCAACAACTGGAATGTCCACAGAGGTTCCTCATTAAAGGTATACAAAATGTAAGTAAAATATCCTATGTAGATCACCTCAGTCCCCTATCCTTGTATTCTGTCTCCTACAGGCTGTTGAAGGGAATTCTATGCTTGGCATACAAGGTATTGCTGGATCCCACCTGGACTGATATCTGCAAAACAAATAGCACCAGAATTACCTCTTCTAAAGACTTAAACCTTATCCATGATATAAACAAGACTAGCTTTTGAGACAGGCATGTATCCCAGAGACTACCCCTTATCTAGAAAAGGCTCCCCATCTATGTGAAGCAGAGTTCTTCTGTAACCCATTTCAAGTGTAACTTGAACAATTGTATGAGGAGCAGGAAATCCATCCCAAGTTTGGCACCAATGTCTCTAATGGACACAGGCAGCCTGTTAATTGTTCATCTCTCAGGCCCCTGCTTGTAAATGGTTTATCTCCCAAACCCCTGTTTACACTTATTAAGGGTACCAGAGTTTGTCATAATTTTGGATACATAGTTAGGCTTAAAATGGCTGTAGTGGTAGATAGCCTAGTACACACCTATGAACTTGTTCTGACTATGCCACCTACCTTTGCTTAAACATCTTTATTAGACACAGGCACACATACAGTAAAAGAAAATAAACCCTAAAAATCTGTTTTACGTGCATTATATAATTTGTATATGTTTTCTTTCTTCATACCATAATTCACTGCAACATTAAATATGTTGCCCAGTTCCTTCCTTCTCTTAAACCTCAATTCCCCTTTCAATCAATATCCTGCAGGTATTGTTCCTACAAATTCCATTTATTTCTAAGCAATTTGCTCCTTTCCTTTTTCAAAAGTTCTCATCTCAAGTTCTTTTATCTCTTTAACAGTATTCAGTGCTTTACTTACAGCAGATTCAGATTTTGATTTTAATTTTCTAGCAATTGCCTTCTTTAGCAGCCAATAAGATTACACATAATAAGGCCTTATTATGTCTAGGTGATTCAAATCCTGTGCCCCAACTCAAAAGAATCATTCTTTTAGTCACAGCCATTTTCACCTTCAATGTTTCTGGCAAAGTATTCTGTAGGGTAGTTTTAAAATCTGCCAGTGTATTACACTCCCAAAAAATATGTTCTCAGGTATCTCTCTCTTTTCCATCACACGTTCAGCATTTGCTTTTTGCCTGAGGAGAAATTCTTTGAAGTCTGCTTGGAGTATAAAATACCTGTACAAACACATCCAAACAAAAATCCTAAACCTTCCGGACTTTGATGCATATTTGGAAGCCATACATACGTCATTCAATTATTCCTTTGTAAATTGCTTTTCCAGCCTCTCTTCCCATTGTTATTTAACTTTGATTGATTCTTATAGTTATACAATATTTTATATGCCCTACTAATTATCCCCTTTTAACAGCAGCTTCTGTTATAAAACAGAGTTGTCTAAAAACTGTACCAGAGCTGGTCTTTCATTTAGGACTCCCCTGTTCCTTTCTCTTTACCTATACCCCAATATCAGTCCCTGGTAGGGGAGGCAGTCTTTAACCTGAAGTCCAAACTTCAGCATAATCTCATCCCACTCTACTACTTTTCCAGTTATTTGATCCAATATCTTAGTTACTTTTATTTATTTATTTTTATTTTACATTTGTTGACCGGGCTAGTCTAACTGGATACATGTCCATTTTCAGTAGAGGCCCGGGGAGAAAAGCTCCAAGCATAAGAATAACAATATAACAAAAAGCAAACAAGTGAAATAAAGTAATAATGCAACAGTACCATAGTAACATAGGTAAAATGAGAAAAGCAAATGGGACTAACAAACAGTGACTACAATTTCCCAGTAAATTCCAGTCCATTCTTGCCTGTTTTCTGTACCCCTACTTATAGTCATCTTTATTGACAAACTATCCTTTCTGCAGTCCTGTGTTGACCTAGTTCTTAGAATGCTTACTGCAGCTTTATTTATGTGCTATTCTGTATGGTTGTTATTATTCTCCTTAAGAATCTGAATCCAAAATCCTAATCTAAACTTATTTCTTGAACTCATTCCCTGCTTCCTCATCATCCCTTTCCACTTTGATTTATAATGTTCTGCTTGTAATATGTATGTGAGCCTTAACCGTGTAGCTCTAAAGTAGACACACAAATCAGATAATTCCTTCCACTCTTTATTAATCACTGTCCACAACTTCTTCTCTAGTATATACAAATATAACTGCCCTATATATAAAAGTAAAGGAACTAAAAAAATAAAAAAGAGCTTCAAGATGTACAGTTCTTGCACTGTCTTTTTAGTCTCTTCCCACATATCCATATATGCCATAGCCGAATCCTTTTTAATCCATGGTTCTAAATACTTCATTTTAGCATTTTCTCATTAATGTGGGCATTGTGATATCAGTTTATATATGGGTACATAATTTACCAATTTTGCATCCCAAAAAGACTTGAAACTGTCTCACAATGTTCCACAATGCTGAAATGCCATTTTACGGATTTATGAAGTACATAATAATAGCATCCATAAATAAAACCAACTTTTCTTGACTACCATACCAGTTACATACTTGAGTTTCTGTTTTATTTTTTATTTATTTTTTTTGCCAATGGCTCCAAATATAAAGCAAATAACAAAGGGAAAGAGGACATTTCTGTGTTGTTTCTGTATTGAAACACAGCTTATCAGAGAGAAACCTTCATACCTTAATTCTTGGATCTGATCCTTCATGTACAATCCTAATTACCCAATTACTGTATCAGGGAATACAAACACTCTTCCTAATTAACCCTATTATTACAGCAGGGAAGGCAAATGCTTCCATTGTCATACTAATAAAATCCCTACTTACTCTATTGACTGCTTTTTTGCATCAAGGCCATCCAACAACAACAATATTTTCTCATATTCTACTTTCCTCTGGACCACTGTTGTTCTATTAATGTCAAATGTTTGCCTCCCCTCCACAAAACTACATTGATCCATATTAATTAGTTTTGACAATATCTTTGCCATTATCTTAGCTAGTCCATATATAAACACTTTATAATCATGATTTAAATTTAAAAGGGTCTATATGAAGCTGAGTCTGATGAGTCTTTACCGTCTTTAGGTATTACAGCCATCACGGCTTTCTTCCAAGATACTGTTGCTTTCCTTCCTTTTGAAATACTATTTAACAAAACCTTCCAGATCTTTATCGCTTTCTTTACTCCTAACTTCAAAACATTCACAGGAATGCCATCTATTCCTGGAGATGTCCCTCTAGATTGATTATATAATATTGTTTTTATCTCATCTCCTTCTATCATAACTACTAGTTGTTGAGCCTCATCTTCCTTTAAAATTGTCATTTTCTTGGCTTCCTCATTCCTCTGCCTTATACAAATTTTGATAAAATTTCTAAAGTATTTGTAATACCTGTATAGGATCACTGGTTATTTTCTTGTCATAGGCTCCCTGCATTTGATGACAGATCTTTTTACTGTAATGTTGCCTAAGTCATTGTACTATACATTTTTGTGGTCTGCATTTGTTATCTAAAAATAGCTGCTTAACAGTAACCTTTCTAAACTCATGTGTATTATCCAAATACTCATTTATTTCCCCTTTAGCAGTCTACAGTCGTCCCTTTTATTGTTCTGTGAGATTTCCTTTATTTTCCAATACTTTAACCTTTGTGTGTCCCTCTGAATAACGTATGTTACTTCTTAACTATATTTCTTTCTGTGATATGTCTATCCTATTTTAAACTCAATTTTCATTTTTACCCCATTCATTAGCTACCTCTTCTGAAGAAAATTATATCTTCCTTAATTATAATAATTTCTACTGAACATTGTTTAAATTCCTCTCTTTGTAACAGGTAAGTAGCAATATGCCAGTTATCTCATTTTAACTTCATTAACTATTTTTATCTTAGTTACCAATAAAGGACCTGAAATAGTTAATGTATGTATGTATGTTGAAGCTGTGAAATATAATTTCTATTTATTCTAACTCAGTTATTTGTACCTTGGCGAATAATATATAATTTATGTCTGCCTTTCTACTACTGAGTTCATGTCATTCATACCAAATGTTTTATTATTATTATTATTATTATTATTATTTGTCTTTGTTTACCACAGAAGCCCAACTGGGTAATATCCATTTTCAGTGGAGGCCCAGGGAGAAAAGCTCCATTTGCTTAGATTGCATTACACTAAGTTTCAGTTAAAAACAGAGTAGTTACATTTCTATATACATTTTACACTTTTAATTGTAGTTACATTTATATATTTTAAGATTTTACAGAGGCGAAAATTACTAAAGAGAAAGCCCACGTGCAACTTCGTGAATTGTATAGGCAGCAGTTATATATAAAAATGGTTTTGTCATTTCAGTGACAGGTTGAGAGTAATCTGTTTAAGGAGAGTATTTGGAGAGCATCGTACAGTGAGCATGAAGTCTCAACCTTGTGATGAGCATGTGCAGCACCAGAATTGGTTAAGATGTTGTTTAAGGAGTGGTTTAAAACTACTAAGTTTGTCGGTAAGTTTTATTTGTGTGGCGATACTGTTGCAGAGTTCAGCAATGTATTGGAAGTCTAGCGAGTTTTGTGCAGCATTACGTGCTTCTTTGTAAGTAGTATGAATTTATTAGTAGAGAAGAGGTCCCTTGCTGGACAGTAGGGCAGTAGTAAGTTTTGTAGTACAGGGAATTCTTCTGGATGATGAGTGAGTTTGTGTGCTGTAGGTAGTTACAAATATGTTAGGTAGTTGTATAGTTCAAGCCAGTTTAATTGCTTTAAGCTATAACAGTGGTGGGTCCTATGAGGGAGATTGGTGGCAAATTTAGCCATTTTATTGTAGCAGGAGGCAAGTTTCTTTCTTTGAGTATGTTTACGTTTGTTAGGATAGGAATGGCATATAAGAGAGGCAGCAATAAGAAGGTAGTGGCTAGAGTTTTTCTTAAAGTATATCTGTAAGGAATCCATTGATCCTATAAAGGGAGCCTAGTTTCTGGTGTATATATTTAATGGTGTGCACTATATGCTGGTCATATTTGAGATTGTCATTTATTCTAAAGTCTAGAAGTTTACTGTGAGTTACAGTTTCAATTACAGTATTATTTGTTGACTTTATGGTAAAAAATTGCTTTTACTTTTGATTTTGCCAACTTTTTGAGGGAAAACACATTAACTTAGTTTTCTTGGGGGTGAGTAGGAGGTTTGATTCTTTGAGCCAGGTTTCTACAGAGGAGAACAATCTTTGGGTAATATCTTGGAGCTTATTTATTGTTGAGGCTGCACATATTAACGTTAAGTCATCTGCATACTGAACTAAACTAACATGGTGAGTGGAGGTGTGGAGATTAATAAATATATTAAATAAGAGGGGTCCCAGGATAGAGCCAAGAGAGAACGCTGTAGTAACTGGTTAGCCCCCCCCCACACTACATCCTCAGTCCTCATCTATAAATGATATTCTCTGTGTAAGGTTAATTATTTCTCCCCATATTTTCTTAAGCTCCGTAATATCAGTTTTTAGTAGAATATAAATATAATCCTCCACCCTTGCCAATAGCTCTTTACTACTAAAATTTTATCATTGTCATTTTTTCCTCTTCTATCACTATTGTATTCCCTCTAGCAATTAGTAGTTCTACTCCCCTTTTTCTTTGACCGTAATATTCTGTTGAATATTCATCCTGAAATTCTCTTTGCCAAATTCACATGCTCATTTCTATTCAAAATGTGACTCATTCAACATTGCTATTTGCACTTTATATTTCTTAATATAATCCAATGCTTTCTTTTTTGTGTATACCTCTAATGCCATTTACATTCTAATATAATATGCAGAGAGTAGCCATTGAGATAGAAAACTATTGATCCAACCTGTTATACATAACAGTTCTTTTGAATGTGCATTTCCAGCTTTTGTCTTACAAGCACACAAGGTTTGGCAGGCTGATCTTTAATACATTTGCTTCTTCTCCTCTCCATTTGAACCTATTTACATTTTTCAGGACTTTTTGCTTTAATGTAAACCCTCAAACAAAAAACTAAATACATTTCAGACTTCCCCCATCCATAATTAACTTAGAACAAACAAAACTATGTGCATTTTCAACAAATGAAGTATAACCTTCCAGATAGGAGCAATTGCCCCAAGTGGAAGGTTGCACCCACAGGCATTACCTAATCTAAAGCTAAGGTTATCTGTGCTTAAGTACATATTACAGCCCATGTCACCACTTAGACTGATTGCTGCCTGTGCATTTCTTATTTTTGTTCTACCTCACAGATGTGCATGCTTTCAGAATACATTAACTTTAAGTCCTAAGAAAAAGTGCACTGGCTATTGTTAAATAAAATTAATTTGCAAGCACTGGTCTTCTAAATACATTAAAGTATTAAGGCTGTTGGAAAGGTTACTATTTCTTACTCCATTCCCCTTATTTCAGATTTTATTTTTAACTGAGCTGCTTGCTTATGTACCTTTAAAATTTACACTTCTGTAAGCAGAGTGTTCAGAACTATTCAGATTACTTTCTTGCACCTGAAGACAGCTCCTCTTCAAGTAAAAGTAGTTAATGCAAAAAAACAGCTAAAAACATTGCAGATGCTTGACAGAATCTTTGTACATTTTACTCTGAACACAATGTACATACTTCTCCTGGCCAATTGCCTTCAGCAGCAGACTTCATGTCTCTTACTGAGAGCATTTGCTAATGAACAAAAGCTAATAACTTTGCATAGTCAAAAGACTTAAGAAACTTAGCTTTTTTCATGTCTCACATCATTTTGTTGCATTTTCAATCCTGTTTTATTAACAAAAAAGATGTCCATAGATCTAGCTAAGAACATCAAACCAGACATCCACAATTGTAAAAACAAGAAAAATTATTATATTAATGCTGTATGCAATATAATCAGTATACCTTTACACCCCCACAGGGTAAGATTACATATTAACTTAAACTTGCTTTAGTCCAGCCTTCATTTTGTTGTTAAAGTAGAACACCTATATATGTTATGACTAAAAAAAAGTACTTGTTTCTTTACTGTATTTAACATATACATGGGTCAGTGAAAAGACACACACACACAGACACACAGACACACACACACACACACACACACACACACACACACACACACACACACACGCACACACACTTAAGGTGCCCCTGAGTGCACACTATACAACAGCAGCCTGAGTACTGTGAAACCAAAAGCAGTACCTTGAAGTAATTAATTTTGTTCTTATTTTATTCACATTTAGTTTGCTGGTTTAGACCTGCTGTGCCAATGACCATTTTCAGAGGAGACCTGGGAGACAGAAGCAAACATACAAAAAAAAAAATTAGACAAGAGCATATACATTAATATCCATAAAGTGTAAGTCATTAGTGACTGCAGTGTGGAAGTGAGAATACACAAGTTAAACACAAAATAACAGAAAAACATCAATAAGTAGGAATACACAAGTTAAACACAAAATAACAGAAAAACATCAATATCATATGACATATGCAAAAGTGCAATTACTGCCTGCACTGAAATGTTTGAGAAGTAAAAGAGTAGCATGAACAATTAAGGCTAGGGAGTAGTTTAGCTAATGTCCAAGAGTTCTGATTATTTCTGACTACATTATACCATTTTTAAAAAGAAGCCCAGTAAAACAGTAGGTATCCTGTTTAATTATTATAAATGGAACAGATATATGTAATACCTAAAGAAAAATTCAGGTCAAAGTTGTAGTGTGCTGCATAAAATTTGATGATATGTTTCTGGCAGTTTCTTCACACTTGCAGAGAAGTCAGTTTTCATATCTTGCTTCCAGTGTTTGTAATTAAAACTTTTCTTCATCCCCCTACCTGCTGACTAAATGACCATCTGTTAGTCTGTCAGACCATTTGTTTGCTTCACCAGGTGAAAGATGACTGAGGTCATCAGTGAGGCAGCCATCAGGGATAATCAGAAGTTTTTTTTTTTTTTCTGTACAAACCTATCCATTCATGTATTTGGTGATATGCATGGTACAGACTATTTTCGGAAGGTGCCATCTCACTTCTGCAAGTGAAGTGTCCTCTAAGCCACCCTACCCCTCTCCTCACTGCACAAGGGATAGTCTCAGTCTAGTCTCCACTAGTAAGATTGCACTGCCCTGTGTGCCTCTGTGTGTGCATGCATCTTGATTTCCACCCATGAGAGTTGTGTGGATCCCACCCTTTCACTCCTGCCCCTCACTGAATGCCTGGTTGCACTGAAAGGCACTGAGCATCATCTGAGTTGTGTGAAATCCTTGAGAGCCAATGGTTATACTGTTGATCTATATCTAGGTAGTGTGGAGGTTATTCTGGGTGTTTTAGGACTTGACTATCAGCCAAGATGTCAGTGTAGATTTACCATATACTTTTAGAACCAGTTTACATGTTAATGATTGCCAGTGGTGGGTGACATATCCCATGCTCTGTTGCTCTTCAGATGTTGATGGTAGTAGTGTGGCAGTAAGAACCCATGCGCCATATTTTTCACATATTAAATGGAGTCAGTAGTTAAGACCATGCCACTGTTCTTCATGTATATTTTGCTAGGTAATGAATAGAGCTTATACATGGGACTTGTATTCATTTTAAAACAGTTTTGGCAACCAAATCACAAGGTAATTAAGCAGCGATATATCTTGTATAGCACTTACTTTATTTTCTTGTCAGAATAGTTGGAAAGCAGGAAAAATGAATTATGTGGAGTGTGGAAAAATATCACTGTCAAGAGAAGTTTATATACTGGTATATCCAAGGACGAAATGGTAGCAGCTTCGCATGTAACTGAAATGCAGTCCAGTGAAACAGGAGAAGACAGCTGGTAGTATTGGTCACTGAAGAACACACATTAAATGAATTCAGTCTATCCTTTGATGACCCTAAAATAAAACGTGAGCTAAAAAGACTAGAGCTGGAATAGGAGAAGCTGAGATATTTGCCTTTTAAACGCTCTCCAACTTTACAAAAAGGGTATTTTTTTTTTCATTTTTTTTATAGATTCTATCTTTTTTGACTTGAGACTTGCCTAAGCCTCTTTACTTTCCTTTTCTGACAGGAACATTTTCAGATCATGGTCTGTTAATGCCATTACTATAGTTAACTGATAACCATTTATCAGTTTCCACTCTCCTTAACTTCCTTTTCTGCCCTTTGAAAATGTTGCTGTTTCTTACAGATGCCTAGCTAAGCCTGTAAAAAATCTTATATGACTGTCCTATCTCTGTTTTTCCCACTTTGTTGTTATTGGCACTAATTTTATCTTTCTTTACAGCATTGTTACACAATGAAGACAGCTTCAGGTCTTTAAAAATGTGCCCAAATCAGGCATGAGATCCCTCCACATGATCTGTACCAGCAGTGTTTTGTTTGCTGAGGACCTGAACACAAATAAAATAGATCTGCCAGTCTTTCAGTATCTAGTTACTAATCAATCAAAGGAACAAATTTATTTTGAAAGGCCTTCTCCCTGTTACTGTGAGAGTATTGTTTGGAGAATCTTCCAATGATAGCTAATAACTCTGCCATTGCCTTTCAAGAGTAGTCCAGATTTTTTAACTGCTTCTCAAAAGTAATCTACTAGATAACTGCATAAAAGCAAATGGGAAAGATTTTCTCATTGGGCTATTGATAAAAGTTTAGTACCCACTAGTAAGACTTCCAACAAAAGACAGTGCAAAACTCAAGGAGGAGAAGAAAGGCAAAGGAAAGAGGCCATCTGATACCTATTGATCTTCTTCTTCTCCACATCCAACAATTTCTAGACCCTCTGGACAGTCTGTACCTTCGTTTCTGACTGCTACAGAACCATTAGTTTCTCAGTCAGTAATGTTGGCAGCTGTGACAGCCCCACTCTGGGCCAGTAATCAAGGAGCCTGAATCCTCACCACTGACACTGGAGAGGGACGTTCACTTGAAATAAAAATGGAATCCTTAAGAGGAGACAGGGAACACAGTCAGCCTGTGGTCTAGGTCCCTATCTGTCTCTCCCCAGGATCCCAATATGTCTCCCTGCTTACATCCTCAGCTGAATGCCCAAGCCAAGTTCTCCAGCACTCTCAGTCTGTGAAACCAGTACTTCATGTCTATGCTTCCAGCAGCTGACACACACACACTCTTTGAGATTTAATTTTTCACACAGACACACACACACACACACACACACACACACACACACACACACACACACACACACACACACACACACACCTAGGAAAGACTGGCACAGATTTACTAGCTGTGCCCCTTTCTGCCCAGACCATACATTAGTTATTGCCACCAGCCACTCAAAGCCAACCACCGCAAGGCTCTTACAAGGGTACCCAATAATAATGAGTAAAAATAATACTGTTCATAGTATTTCTTGACCAATGCATTATGGCTTTCAGGAGTGGCCACAGAGTCACTAAATAGACATAAATACTCTCAGAGGTTAAAATATTCTGTGAAGGACCAGCCACAATGAGAAGTTTAAATAGATTTAATAATAAATAGTAAAATAACATGAAAATACTAAATATCGATTTACAATAAACATCAGAGTTTCAGTCACAGGATTCACACAGTTACAGAAAAACAGTACTTATTAATCCTAATGTATTTTCCTGACTGATCTAAAGAATACTATCACTGGTCACTTACTAGCAAGGCAAGATGATGTGGGTGAGAGATCCTTCTTTGTCAGGTTCCCAGAAACAGAGTGCCATGAGACTTCTGTCTCACCTAATATTAAAATGTTATTTCTGTACAGAATGACATCACCCACATCTGGTCATCTGACTTCCATTTCCTATACTATCCCCAGTTCTAGAAACTGAACCAGAATTTCACACATATGTGTTACCTTACACATGGATAGAGATTTTGCTCAGATGTGTTATAACTATAAAACAACTACAGACTTGTACCTTTCCAGTGTGGCAATTGACTCACCCCCAAGACGATACAGAAAGGTCCCTTGTACAGACATTGTGTCTCTGGCTATGTTGAGAACTGAAAGATACCATCTTTATGGCTCAAGTAATTTAATTTCAACTATTTTTTGACATTAGCTGGCCTGAGATTAACCTTTTATTCTCTCAGTATTCTGGCATAAAACATATACATTTAATCAGTTACCATACAGTCAGACATGCAAGTGTATTTCTTTTCTTTTCTGTCCAGCAGGATCCACTGTTGATGCATTTTTAACACAGCAGCTTTACAAATACATTTTTAACACAAACATTTTTGCAAATACATTTTTAAATGCAAGCATCTGTACAAATCAGTTTGATATACAAATGACATATAATTCTTTACAAAATTCTAGCTAGAAACACTAGCATATGTTCCACATCCACTGCCCTGCTTCTCCTGGCATAGCTGGCAGCACCTCATATCATCACAACATCCATTGACACTTGACTTGTAGTTAAGCAGAACAAGCCTTCTAGAAATCAAGCTGTTGATTGTCTGAGAGGGAGCTGTTGGGGTTTGCGAGTTCTAGAGCTCCTTCTGTATCCTGAAATAGGTGTACTAGGACCTCCAGAAGTGTAGTTGAGTTTGATGGAGACCAAATAATGAGGGCCTGTCTGAAATCACAACTAGACATGGAAGTAATTTCCCTACCACAATTAGGGCAAACAGGGCTGGCCTTCACACCCACCCCTTACTTCTTCTCCTTCCACAACATGTATTTCAGAGTTGGTGGTTTCACACGAGAAGGTTACCTGGTTGCTCCCTTACAGTGCTGACCACATTAGGTGCAGCAACAATGACAGTGCATCCTCTACATTCAAATACAAAATCTTCAGAGCCAAGTGTGTCTCTGGTTCATTGGTTCATAGGCTATTACTATGCTAACGGCTTAAGGGCCTATTGAACAATATATATCCCCTAGGGACAAAAGGATGGTGTGGCTTTGTGTCTGTGCTTTGAGTATCTTACAGATTGCCCCTGTCCAAAAGGAGCTGACTCTGAGCAGAGGATTCAACACCAAAGTTCTGGGGCCTCCTTTGGCACTGGCTCTTTCTTTTCCATTTGAGACCTTGGGTTCTTCTGTGCAGAATACATCAGCTCCAATATCTGTCTCAGGTCTAACCAACCATTTTATTTGGGGAACACCGGCATCTGATCCATCAGTCCTATCCCCTTTATTTTTGGGGATGGCTCAGTTGTTACTTCTTCAGTGCCCTTGGCACTGACCTTGACATGTGAAGAATTTAAATGGATTCCTACCAGCCAGTCTACATGAGAATGGGATAGCCCTACTGTTTTGACTTCACCCTGACATCCTAGGCTATCTACAGCTTTCACTCCTCACTGTCATTCCCATGGATAGCCTAGCTCTGAGGCTTTTGATCCCTCCCTTCAGCAGCAGCACAACACCTGTTACTCTTTGGAAGAAGACTCCTCTCCCAGAAAGGCAGAAGAAGTGTAAATGTAAGAAGAGACACTTAGATTTTCCTATGGAACCTCACACCCAGGAAACCAATCTTGATGAAGGGGACTGTCTCCCAGTAGTCCACCTGAAGACTCTACCTTTGTAGAAGTAATGAAAATGATGAAACAGAGGAAGAGCTGACCCAACAACGTCCCTTCCCTGCATAGTGTTCATTGATGCTAGAGCTGGAGTATCTTTTTCCTGGGTGATTGCTCCCTATGACCACTATGTCAAGCTGGGGGGTGCAGACTGCACTGTAAGACTGCAATGTGGTTGAACCCATTCCCCAGGTAGTAGACAAAAGTTTAAAGCACTGTGAAGTTGAGAGATAAAGCCCAGACAACTCAAGTTCTGTGAGAAGCTTGTGTCTGAGGTGCTGGCTGGGAGTGAGGACTGCACATCATGGTGCTCCATTAGGAGAGGTGTGGTCCATAAAGGGGGGAATAGGGGAAAGGTGAGATACAAGAGGGTAGGTGATGACATAAAAAATCCCCCCTTGCAAAAGCATTTGCCAGGAACCATAGCCCCCCCCCCCCCATGACCCCAGAGAATAGGTTCCATGCTAAACAGTGCCTGAAAAGATCAATGTTAGTCCATGGGATGAAAATGATGGGGTTGGTAGACTCAGTGATAGATAGGGATTCTTAGATAGAGATCAGAAAGTATGAAGCAGGGGGGGGGGTAGTAAAAAAAATAAGCCCTCCCAAGGATCATCCTTTTTGGAGTTGGAGACATCTGATAGATTCCATTGTGGTTGTAACAACCATAAAGAAAGCACTATCATAAGAAAGCTGTACACTCAAGCCTCTCATTAGGAAGTCTAGGACAGTAGACCAATTTGGAAGGAGTGCTTTCACCTGAGGAACTTTTCCCCCAAAGGCATTAAATTATGTATATGAAATACCTCAGTTCTGAAGGGATCTAACTGATCAAACTGTGGATTCCCTTTGGAAACCCCCAATTCCAGACACAAGGAAGATAAAGGAAGCTCATCTTTTGACCATTTTGTATATTACCAGACCGACAATGAGACAGCTATCTAATGCAGGAGATCAGCACACAAATCAGCAGACACCAGTATAGCTATGCACAGCCATGTCTGGCTAAGACTGTGAAAATTTGCACACATCTTCAAAGTGCCCTTCCTGAATGGCATTTATGATGGATCATCACTGTTTTGTCCCAAAGTAAAGGATACTTTAAACAAGAATGAGTAAGAGGGAAAATGCTGTCTGCTTTCAGAGTTCACTTCACTACCCCTCAAGGAATCTGAGAGATAACAAGGGTCTTTGCTTCAAGAAATCCCAGTGTTCTTCCTATGACTTCTCTTCTGATGGGAACCCTCATGGCAGTGAGGACCTTTAATGGATGCCACCCTAGGGACAGAGGGGTTCACAAACCAAGGGTTTTGAGACCACTTTTCAGGGGAAACCTTCCAGTGCTTCTTATAAGTTGCAGTCCACTCTGTCTGACCATTTATCACCTCCCTGACTTTGAGGTATCCTACAATGACTGCTTGGATGCAGTAGTGGTGTGGCAACACTGTATAGAGTGCTTCCACATCTGTGGTGTATAGTTTCATAGGTTTATATTAAGCTAATGACCACTAGGGCCCTTATAAGCCTAGCCATGCAACTCAAATGTTCCCCACAAATCTGATTTATATAGGTGTGATTTATTGACTGCCTCTGCCCATCAGAGACACTGGAGCCAGAATTTCTGATAACCCATCCATTAGTCCATGTTGTATGTAAATTGGGATAGAGGAGATCTCTGCTTCACATGGATGGGAAGCCTGTTCCAGAGAATGGGAATTCACTGAGAAACATGTCTGTCTCTCCAATGTGTCCTATTTATGTTACAGACAAAATGTAGGTCTTTTACTCTAGTAGTTCTGATGCTGTTTGTTTTGTGGATGTGTTACTAGGAAGTCTTAGTGATTGTCACATCTTTTATTTTTCTTACAAAAATTAAAAAAATATATATTTATAATTTTATTGCTGTGATGGAACTGATAAAGCTAACACATGTCAAAAGTGCGTACATGGGAACTGTATTAATTCTGACAGCATTTGTTTCTCTGAAAAGCACAGCACAAGGGCTGTACTAATTTTGATGAAAACCTCATAGAAACAGGCATTCACTTATAACTAGGTAACACTCCAAAAGTGAATTGTAGCACAGAAACGTAATAATTTTATGATATCACACCTGGCCTTATCAAATACAGTGTGGAGCTCATGAACCATGCTGGGCTTGTCTTCGATACTGTTAGGTTACCACCACAGCCTTAAGCCCTTAGGTACATGACCACAATGTTCTTTAACAAGTAACGATTTTCAAGCTGCAGTTTCTTATAAGCAAACAATGTTTTATCAAAGGAATGCAAAAGCCCCCCCATAGAATGAAACTGTTTACCTTATGCAGTCTGACATGGTTCATCCATATTAAACTGAAAATGGTTAGCTTTCCAATCATTAAACACAAACTGGGGAGGTGTTTTCTTAGTGAGGTCCCAACCTGACAGTGCAGTAGCTTTAGTCAATGGCAGTCCAAGACTAAAAAACAAACTATTCATACCATTTTGACTGGAATTAGAGAAATTATCCTCTGAATGGTTAGTTAATGCTAGCTAATCTGTTGTAGCAACAATGTCAGTTCTCCCATGGCATTGGAGAAATCCATAACTGCACAGGCACCAAGGTTAGATGTAATATCACAAAAGCTGAGAAATGTGAACCCACAAACAAATAGAAGAAACTTCCTTAGTGATGCACAGAGGGCAATTTGGAAACAGCAAAAATGTATAAAGCTTTAATAACCAGAGTTAAGTGCTTTTGTTCCTAAAATTCATCAGAACTAAAGTATTAAGTTAAAACAAATATTTAAATATCCCTCCTAAGGGTCACATGATAAAACAAAAGAACCAATAGAATCACACTCTCTCATAATGCTTCAATTTTAATACTGAATGAAGAGAAACAGTTTCATTAAGACCAGGGTAGCTTACTGCATTTAATTTAATCTGCCATCTCAAACCACAAGCATTAAGATGTTCATAGGCTCATGGGTTCATAGGTAGGTACTAGGCTATTGGCCCAAGGGCCTATGTACGCCTAGCCAACAAGGTTCCCTGGCTTATGCCACCCAAGAAAGTTATTTTCCTGTGCCACTGTCGAGCAGAGACACAGAAGTGATCCCCAGGGTGTATTTCCTATTTCCCATCCACTCATCAAGATTTTTCTTGAAGAATGCTAATGAAAAACTTTGCTTGACGTAGATGGGTAGCCTGTTCCAGAGTATGGGAAGTCTCTGGGACAGGCAAATATCCCTCAAGCATGTACTGTTTATTGTGGTGACAAGGTTTAGGTCCCTAGAGTGTGTAGCTTGGAGGGATTGGGATTTCTTTAGGTGTAGCATGTCCAACAGCTCTGGGTTTGACAGAGCTTTATATGTTAGGCAGAGATCACCTTGGAGCAGGTGATATGCTACGGAGTAAAGTTGGAGTTGTTTGAGATGGTCAGTGTAGGGAATTTGTTTGAGGCCAGTAATCCTCTTTGTGAGGTACTTCTGTGGCCTTTCCAGCTGCTGCAGATGTCTTGTGAGGTACATTCCAAAAGGGGCATTGTACTTTATAATGGATCTCAAGATTGTCGAGTAGAGGGGAACAATGCCCTCTTTTTTCCCTGGGTGAGAACCCTTTTATGATGAGGTGTGCCTTGTAGAAGGACTTCCTGACTGCTGTGGTGATGTGACTATCAAAGGAGAGGCTACTGTCCACCTGGGTACAAGGTCTCTTATCACACATTCGATGTTAAGTAGATTGCTGCATATGTGGTAGTTCATGGGTACAGAGTTTTTACCAAAGGGGATGACACTGCACTTTTTGGCATTGAGCTTGAGGCCATGGTTCTGACACCAGGTATCTGTCTCAGCGAGGTCCTTCTGTAGGATGTCCACATCATTTGGGGACTTGACTATGGCTCCTAGTTTGCAGTCACCTGCGAACTTCATTAGATAGAGGCCTTCTATGTTGGCATGTACTTCATAGGTTCATAGGTTTATACTAGGCTATCTGCCCTAAGGCATTTATAAGCCTAGCCCAAAGTTATGTGGCTTACGCCACCCCTTATGTTAGAAATACTGTGCCCATTAGTTTGTTGTGCCTCTGTCCAGCAGTGACACAGAGATGATTCCCGGGGTAAACCTATGATCTCCCATCCACCGGTCAAGATTTCTCTTGAACAGAGCCAGCGAGGTGCTTTGCCCCACATGGACCGGGATCTTATTCCACAGCGTGGGGAGTCTCTGGGTGATAAATCTATCCCTCCAGCACATCCTATTTATATCCGTGCTAAGGTTTAAGTCACTTGCTCTAGTGGTTCTGGTGGATTTGGATTTTTTTGAGGTGGAGCATGTCCATTAATTCCGGGTTGGTCATGGCCTTGTATGTCAGGCACAGTTCACCTCTGAGCAGATGGTATGCAACTGAATAGAGTTGGAGTTTCTTCAGTCTGGCAGCATATGACAGGTTTTGGAGTCCCTTTATCCTTTTGGTGAGGAACTTTTGGGGTCTCTCCAATTGCTGCAGGTGTCGGGTGAGATGCATCCCGAATGGGGCATTGTACTCGATCATTGGTCTGATAAGTGAAGAGTACAGGGGAACAATGACCTCACTTGATCTGGATGTGAATCCCTTCATGATCAGGTGGGCAATATAGAAGGTCTTTCGAACCACTTTAGCAATGTGAGTGTCAAACGAGAGGCCACTGTCAACCTGGGTCCCCAGGTCCCTGATAACCTCTTTTGTGCTTAGTGGGTTGCCACCTATATGGTAGCTTGGGGTTGCCTTGTTTTTCCCGAAGGGTATGACTATACACTTTTTTGCGTTTAACTTCAGGCCATGGCTCTGGCACCAGCTATCAGTTTCCGTGAGACCCCTCTGAAGGATGTCTGTGTCCGATGTACTATCCACTATGGCACCCAGTTTGCAGTCATCCGCAAACTTTGTTAGCCATAGTCCTCCTATGTTTGCCTGTACTTCTGAGAAGTAGATGCCGAACAATAGGGGGCCAAGGACTGAGCCCTGTGGGACACCACTTGTGACCGGCTTGGAGTTTGACATGGCTCCAGCAACTCTAACCCTGTGGGTTCTGTCCTTTAACCAGTTTGCAACCCATCTTGTGACATATGGGTTTACATTTAAGCTGGTAAGTTTCTCTATAATACCTGAGTGGGGTATTGTGTCGAAAGCTTTTGCAAGGTCAAGGTAGGCTGTATGGACTGCCTTTCCCTCATCAATGGCCTTGGTGACTGTTTCAAAGAAGTCGACCAAGTTCAAAAGGCAAGATCTGCCCTTGACAAAGCCAAATTGGGTTGGGTCCAAGGTCTGCAAGTCCCCTATGTCCTTGTTTATGAGTTCCATTATGATCCTCTCCATAGCTTTGCAGACCAGGCTTGTTAAGCTTATGGGGCAGTAATTACCAGGGTCCGTAGAGGCACCGCCTTTGTGGAGTGGGACCACAGTTGCCGTATGCCACTCCTTGGGCACTTATCCTGTTGTAAGGCTAAGATTAAACAGCTGCCTTATGTGCGGGTTTAGTTCTTCATTGAGTTCATGTAGCACACAGCCGGGGACACCATCCGGTCCCATTGATGCTGTGTTTTTAGCTTTAGAGAGAGCAGCTTTCACCTGCGCATTTGAGATGTCTGGGAGGCTACACTCCATTGGGATAGTTATCTCTCCTTTTGGGGGAAGAGGGGGGTGAAGTTTGCGCTGAACCTGTCTGCCAGTATGTTGGCAATGTCTGTGGGTTCAGTGATTTTTGTATCATTTTGGACTAATTCTGAGCATATCTGGGAGTTTCCACCCAGGTTTCTGACATAGCTGAAGAAGGCCTTATGATTGTCTTTTGAATCTATGGCAATTTTCTCTCATTGTTGGCCTTGGATGATTTTATGAGGGATCGTAGTTTCTTGCTAGTACTGATCAAAGATGCCTTCCCTTTTTGGGATTTTGCTCTATCATGTAATAGCTTTCTCCTCTTATTGTAAAGTTTGTTTATGGCTGGGGTCCACCAGACTGGACGTTTGCCCTTGGTGGAAAGAGTCTTGTTTTTATTTGGGATTGCCTGATCCATGCAGTCCTGAAGGTGTTCATAGAAGGCATTTGTAAGGGCTTCCACAGCTTGGGTTGTGGGTTCCATTGGCTCGGGGGCCTTGAAGGATACCACACCTGTCTTGAGTAGTGTGAAGTTTGCTTTAGAGAAGTTCTTCACTGTGGTCTTTTTTGTTTGGGGTGGGGGCGGGATGTGGATTTCTAGTGAGATTAGTTTATGATCTGATCTCACCAATGAGGGATATACTTCCGGTGTGGAGCATTTTGTCCCCATGTTTGTGATGATGAGATCTAGTATATTTTCTCCTCTTGTGGGGACAGTGACTAGTTGTTCCATGGCATTTGAATTTATGAACTCCACGAACCTTTGGGCTAGAAGGTTGGGGCTTGAGTAATGTTCCCAGTCTATATTCGGGTAGTTGAAGTCACCCAATATGATGGTGTTTGGTGATACATTTATACCCTCCAGTGTCTTCAGGAAGGCTGTGTGGGTTTCCTGAGTTTGAGAGGGTGACCTGTAGCATGCTACAAATTGTAGAGCAGTTTTGCCTATGGTTAATTGCACCTGGATGGTTTCTGATGCTTCGTGCGTAGCCACCAACCTGGAGGTGTGGGTATCCTTGATGAATATGGATACACCCCCTCCTTTTGTGGTGTGGTCCGGGTTTTGGGGCCAGAACGCATGATATGAGGTAAAACCTGATAGTGCCGGGGTGCTCTCAGGAGCCTTGAACCAGGTTTCAGTCAAAGCACAGACATCGATGTTCTCCATACTGAGAAGGGCCTCGAGTGCATGCATTTTGAGATTTAGACTTCTGGCATTGAGCAGCATTACCCTTAGTTTCTTCCCGTTTTTGTTTTCTAGGGTGGTAGGTTTAGAATTTGAGCCTTGCCTAAAAAAGGCACTATGGGGGTGGCAAGAGCCTTAGCCAATATCCGGAATCCCAGGGGTGACAGGTGCAAGCCATCTCTTGTGAAGCAGCGTGGCTTGTCAAGCATGTCATCCCAGGCATACAGACACTGGATCCCCTTTGAATGACACCAGAAATTAAGCCAATTGTTAAAGCTGATCATCTTGTCACTATATTGTGGCATCATTCTTGGTGAAGGAAGGATACTGCTCAGGGTCAGGGTCATACCTGCCTGGGCTACATAATCAGAGAGCTCCTCTATGTCTCTTTTCATGTAGTCCAGGGAGGTACGTCTCAGGTCGTTCACACCAGCATGGACAATGACTGTGTCATACTTGTACTTGCCATGGAGTGACCTGAGTGCTTGTGTTATGTGGCGGATTCTAGTGCCCGATAGGCAGCTTACCATGACCTTCTCCTTGTTCAGCCTGGTGAGTGGGACGTCAGTGTGTCTGACTATGGAGTCACCTATGACAAGTATGTTTGGTGTTGTATTTGGCCTTAAGGGCAGTGACTGCTTTGCACACTGATTTTGTTGTTTATGTGTTGTTTGTGTGGTGTCTTGAGTTTACAGTTGCTTGGGTGTCTGCTTTGGAGGCCTCTGCTGTTTAGGTAAATTTTTACTCAGAGCCTCCGAGTATGTCTTAGTGTATTTATGTGTTTGATTCAGTGGTGTGGTTGAGTTATGTGAGACTAGTTTTGTGGTGTGTGTAGTTGCCTTCTCCTCCTGCCTGGTTTTGCCAGTCCTGAGTTGAGAGAGCTCAGCCTCCAGTTTGGCTAAATAGCTGCATCTCTCGCAAGTGTTAGTGTTATGTTGGAGGAGGAGAGGGTTGTCCGTGTACATGAGGCAATTGTAACATTGCCTCAGAATTCCCAGATTCACCAACTGGGCAGGAGAGGACGCCAGCATCTGACCCTTCGACATGCTAGAAAGAATTATGAGTTGGTATGAGACAGAAAAGTAGAGGGCTTAGCAGGGAAGTGGGTACTCCTGGGGGGTTTTGCAAGTGAGGGATTTGTATAATATAGGAGTGTTTGACCTGCAAAGAAAATGCTTATAAGACAAGGGATATGCTTTTAAGGCAAGTGCTGAGCTTTTTGAGAAGAAAAAGCTATTAGGAACAAATGCTGCACTTTTTAGTGAAGGTGTAAACTGTTTAGGTTCCTAACAGAGCAGTTCTAAGGGAAAAATTGAAGAACAGACTTTATGGAGCTAGAAAAAGTTTAACCTTGTTAAACCGGCGCTGCCTGATGCTGCTCTAGTGGCAACTCCACGCTAAAGCACGCTGAAGCGTGCTTGATAGCAGAGGCTGGAAAGAGCCAGGAATTGACCCAAAACGGACAATAAAACTACAGTTTCAAGTCAGTAACCACTCCTACGGGGGGCAGGGAAGCTGCTCAATGTTATTCACTGCCACTGATCAACAGAGAGACTTTCCTTTAGCCCAAGCAAAAATGGCCTCACAGAAACTTAGAAACAGTTCAGGAACAGCAAGCCTGTAACTGAACTTTTTTAAATCTCAGAAAAGTGGGAAAAAAGCAAGATTTTTTTTGTTTTTGTTTTTTCAGAGATAGCAGAGGTTCACAAGTAATATCAAGTTATAACAGCGCAGTAAATGACCCCACACAAGAGTGCTAGGTCAAGGACAGAAAATATGCAAGTTTTGAGAAAAAAATGATTTAAAATTAAGTGCAAACAGGAAATTCAGTAAACAGCGTTTGGTTGTGCTCTAAATACAACTACTAATGCAGAAATCAAGTTTAACAAGCCAGAGAAGTAGATACCAAACAGGAAAGGTCCCAGGACTGAACCCTGTGGTACTCCACTTGTCACTGGTTGGAGGTCAGATTTGGAGTCTGCAACTTTTACAGTGTGGGTTCTGTCAGTGAGCCAGGTGGCAACCCATCTTGTGACATAGGGATTTATACCTAGTTTAGTGAGTTTAGCTATAATTCCAGAATGGGGGATGGTGTTGAATGCCTTGGCAAGGTCAAGATAGGCTCTGTGAACCACCTTACCCTCATCTATGGCTTTGGTGACTGCCTCAAAGAAGTCAATCAGGTTCAGGAGGCATGATCTGCCTTTCAGAAACCTGAATTGGGGGGAATCCAGAGTTTGGAGGTAACCAATGTCTTTGTTTATGAGTTCCATGATGGTACGTTCCATGGCCTTGCAGACCAGGCTCATCAGGCTAATAGGGCGATAATTCCCGGGATCAGTGGTGGCTCCCCTTTGTGGAGTGGGATAACAGTTGCTGTTTGCCATTCAGTGGGCACAAAGTCTGATGTGAGGCTATTATTGAACATGGTGCTTAGGTGGGGAGCCAGTTCATTCTGAAGTTCGTGTAAAACACAGCCTGGGATGGTGTCTGGTCCCATGGATGCTGTGTTTTTGGCTTTAGAGAGTGCGGCTTTTACCTGTGTAGTTGTGATTACAGAGACTCTGCATTCTTCCTGTATAGATATGGGCCCTTTAGGGGGCGAGGGGGGGGTAAAGTTAGCACTGATCTGCCAGGATGTTGGCAATATCATTTGGTTCTGTATATTTAGTGTCATTGTGCTGTAACTCAGAGATCTGAGTGTTGCCATTGAGATTCTTGACATAGCTATAGAATGCTTTATGGTTGTCTTTAGAATCAGTGGCAATTTTGTTTTCATAACTCGCTTTGGTGGATTTTATGAGGTGTCTCAGCTTCTTACTGAGGCTGACCGGGGAGTTCCTCCATTCTTGGGATTTTACTCTTTTTTGCAACAGTTTCTTCCTTCTGTTGTACAGTTTATTTATGGCAGGGGACCACCAGATTGGCTTCCTTTTTTTGGAGGATAGCGTCTTGGTTTTGTTTAGGATAGCACGATCCATGCACTCGTGTAAGTGCTTATAGAGTGCATTTGTGTAGGATTCAGCAGTTGTAACTGTATTATCCATCTGTATGGGTGCCAGGAAGTTCACCACTTCTGTCTTAAGAAGCATGAAGTTGGCTTTGGAGAAATTTTTTACAGTGGTTTCCTTATTGGAGGGTGGGGGCAGGATGTGGATATCAAGGGTGATTAACTTATGGTCGAATCGGACCAATGAGGAGTTGACTTCAGGTGTGGAACTCATGTTGGCAATGACTAGATCTAGGACATTGTTGCCCCTGGGGGTGTGTGGATACATTGATCCAGGGCAGTGGAGTTTATAAATTCCAGAAATGGTTGAGATAAGGAGTTGGTATACGAGTAGTTTTCCCAGTTAATGGTGGGGTAGTTGAAGTCGCCCTTTATTAGGGTGTTTGGTTGAACCCTAATATTTTCCAGTACATCAAGAAAAGATCCATTTATTATTGTTCATCCATATTCTATCCTGAATGTTTTTGTCCACATTGCTCAAAGATTATTTGTATAACATTTTTACAGTTAGAGGAGTGACTTATCAAATCAACGGGTATTATAATTGTTGTTGCACATATGTGGCATGTTTAGCCCAGTGCCTAAAAGTACCTGCATTCTTTGTGGGCAAAACCTCCAGGAGGTTAAGGGATCAAATTTATGAACACAGCCTGGACATTAGAAACAAATCTACTAATGCTTTGTATAAGCATGGAATGGTATGTGACAGTCATACTTTCCGGGTTTTTAGTAATAGAACAAATTAAGAAAGACATTCAGGGTAGAATAATAGATGAGCATCTTGATGCTTGTGAGTTAAGATGGCAGATCAAATTAAATGCAGCTAAGTACCCTGGCCTTAATGAAATTGCTTCTTTTAATTCAGTTTTTAAATTGAAGCATTATAACAGAGTGTGATTCTATTGGTTGATTTGTTTTATCATGTGACCCTTAGCAGGTATATTTAAATGTTTGTTTTAACTTAATATTTTAGTTTTGATGAAATTCCTATGAATTTCAGGAACGAAAGCATTTAACTCTGGTTAATAAAGGTTTATATGTTTTTGCTGGCTCTGAGTTGTCTTCTGTGCATCACTAAGGAAGTTTCTTTTATTCGTTTGTGGATTCACATTTCTCAGGATTGTTAAGGTATATAAACATCTGCATAATTTCTAGGGTACAAAGTCACAACAAAAATCGTGCTCCAGTTGAATTTATAAGTCATAAAAGCCTAACCAGAAAGTATTTATTGTTTTTTTAATAGCTCTGTGACTAAATAGCACTTGGAGCTAACTGGGAACTGACAGAAAGCTCTCCATTGGTTACATGCATGCTAATTGATATGGCTCACATTAGCCTACTACAACCCTGGATTGCTTCCTTCAACACAATTGGCCTGTTACACACATGCTAATTGAATTGGTTCACATTAACATACAAGGACCCTGGATTCCTCCACCCAACTAGACTGGCCTGAGACTAGTCTGCACCTCTCCAGAAATGAATATAAAGGTGAGAATTTAATTCTGTAACTTCATTAGTTGCTGTTGCTAACAGGTGTGCCCATCCATATATCAATAAGGATTTTAGATCTAAAAAAGTCTGCTGTGCCTTATTTCTTAAAATCCACGGAGGGTCGAACAGGGAGAAACTAGTGGTGTTCTTAACTATCTTTCTGGCTTTCTTGTTTTTGCCCTGAACTAAACCATTTTTTCTACCTAGGCAATTGCTTATAATTGCAAACACAAAGGAATCTTTGATCTTAGTAAGAGACTATTTACTCCACTTGTCCATCTTTGGGCATCTCCATAAACTTTGAAAAGTCAAACCTGGATCATACTCAGTCCTTAATCTTTATGGGTTGTCAACTAGATACAACAGCACAAATCACAAAGTTTCGAAATTCAAATCTGACCTCACTTTGGCTACAGTTACAAGAGGTCTTCTTCCCAGCTTCCATCACCCTTAACACATTGCACACTCTAGCAGCCTCCATATTGCTACTATTCCATGCCAGATACTTTATGAGAGTTCTACAGTGGACAGTTTGTGTTCAGTGGTCTAAGGCTATTAAACCTCTTCTTAACCCCATAAACTGTCTTGAGTGTGTTGTAATCCTTTAAAATAGTGGAGTCAGTCCCTGATTGTCCAACACAAATGACCCTTTGTTCTTCCATTACCGTTAGCAAGAGTTACCATGCACATCTCCTGTCTGGACTGGGGGGGGGGGGCATTATGAGGAGGAGAACAGTCCAACGAACATAGAATCAACAAGACACTCAACTTCATTTCAGTGTTGTTGAAGTGAAGGCAGTCCTCATAGTATTAGAAGCACTTCAGGATATCCTCCTGCAAGGTGTGATCTCCATTCACACAGACAATATATCAGTAATATCGTACATCAACAAGCAAGGATGAATCTGTTTTTACTCACTGAGCTGAGACACTGTAAGAGTGTAGCTGTGGGTATTATCTTCACAGAGACTTCTGAATGCAGCACCCATTCCAAGTCATACCAATCATTGCGTGAAAAGGTTTAGGCACTGTACTCTTATGTATTATGAGTGGTCCTCTTGCAACAATATCAAATGCAGCAGATATTTTGTCCTTATACCGCCACAGGAATAACATCCTAGAGATGCTCTGATTCATCTTTGCACAGCTGGATGTCTCTGTACCTCCGCCAACTTCCTCTGATGGTGAAATTCTTACAAAAAGCATCCCTGTGCAAGGCAACAGTCACCATTGTTGCCCCCTTTTAGTCCAGACAAATAAGGTTTCCCAATGCTTTTGCCTAGTCTGACTCTATTGCCATTTCCCTCAGATCCTTAACTAGACCTACTTTTTCACTCATCTGGAAAGCCGCATCTAAACATCAACTCCCTCAAGCTGACCACATGATTTCTCCAGTTCCACTGATGGCCAGTAACCCCACTTTGTCTTTGAGAGTAGTCCAGATTTTAACTGCCTCTCAATAGTAATGTACTAGAAAACTCTATAAAATCAAATGGGAAAGATTTTATCACTATTCTCTTGGTAAAGGTTTGGATCCATTTTCAGTTCTGGTATCTGTAATGCCCTTCCTGAGATCACTATTGCAGTAGTCCAAACTGTTGGGTTGTCTCACCAAATGACTTGGACATCCAGCTGGGGTATTAAAGCCAAAACCTTCCATAGAGCCATATGTCCAATGTATGACTTAAGTTTGAGTGCAAGTATACATAAGCAGATATATGAGTGTAAATCCTCAGACTATCTCACTGCCAGTCCAAATACAGGATCTGATGTTCTCAATTTTCATTCTATCCTCATCCTGTAGTTTCAGTTCTGATCCTCGGAGCTAATTCACCCACTGAAATAGCTTGTGGAAACCAAAAACTCTCGAGCTCTTCCCTTACCCACAATGCCCTGTCCAAGTTACCTCAGATCTCATTTGCCACTTTGCGAGTTAGACGTGGTTCCTTGACTCTAGAGCTAGGTAAGTATAAACTGATATATATATATATATATATATATATATATATATATATATATATATATATATATATATATATATATATATATATATATATACATATACACACACACACACACACACACACACACACACACACACACACACACACACACACACACACACACACACACACTACCTGTAGTTTTCCCTTCTTCACTTTTATAAACTAAAACAAAGAGTGAGAAGCTCACACAGATAAACAAATCAGTAAAACTAAATGAAAATTCCAGCCAAGCTTGAAATTCCACTGAGTTACCTCTCAAACCTCTATCAGAGGCACATGGGATATATGTAAATGACCCTTATGAACATCAGGTATTTCAGCTATATGGCAATTCTGAAGGACCCTGACTTATTTCTTTTTAAGTCATTTTAATGGACAATTCGATCCCTTACCCTTTCTGTTTTTGTACTAGTGTACTTCTTGATGCTATCATTAGTATCCTTCTGTGTCCTTCCACCATTCTGCACACTTAGTGATCCTTTTGATATCTTCTTCTGCCCTCTAGTCTCTTCTCCTAGCTTTTATCTTGAGTGTGTGTGTGTGTGTGTGTGTGTGTGTGTGTGTGTGTGTGTGTGTGCGCGCGTGCGGGGGAGAGACAGAGCATGCACACATGCAAGTGCAAATGTGTGCGCACGAGCGAGAGCATGCACACGTGCAAGTGCAAGTTACCAACTTATCTTTTTCCTCTACAATAGTGGACAATGAAAAAAATTCAGCAAGATTTAAACTCTGTGAGAAGTGCAGCCACAAAATTCCATATTCAGATGCACATTCTGTCTTTGTATATTGTTTGGACCCTCTCCGTCTCCAGAAGGATAACTGTATTTGTCATTCCTTCAGTCACAGGGCTTTGATTGAGAGGAAAAATAAACTTATCTTGAAAGGATTACTTCCCCCCTCCTCATTTGGAGAAACTGCATGTTGTACAGCCAAGAAAAATCAGAGTCTGAACTGGACCTTTCATGTCCTTCTTCTACCTCCTCCAAAGCTTTTGAAAAGGCAGGAAAGTGAAGCTCTTTGGTGCCAACCACCCCATCAGCATTGAGCTTAAAGAAGGCCAGACTTTTGGTTCTATATTCCCCATTGAATCTGATGTCTAAATCAATCAAGTCTTCAACACTGACTGCTCCCTCAGAATGGAGAGCAGTCCCTACCAAACCTTGAGTTCTGGCCTTGTCGTTGGCACCAGTACTTCATGAGAGAAGAAATACTTTGGGGCTGAGTTTTTCTGAACTGATCCCTCAAATTAAAGATTCTTCGGCACCGCCCCTTCATAGGGTAAGGTACTCTCCATCAGTTGACCCCTTCCTCAATAGGCTGCCATCTCCTTTCTTGGAGAGACCTTGGTCTCTGTCGACCACTTCTACATGTTCTTCTAGGAGCCATACTGAAGATGATGTGGAGAGATTGGTGAGAAAATCCTTTGGGTACCAGGTGTGACAGCGTCCTCCTTGGCTCCTACCCTCAGGGGTCAGGAACTCCAGTCTTCTACACCCCTCAGTCATTTCCACCTCTAACTTCCAATGAAGCTCCAGAGACCTCAGTTTTGGGCTGTCCAGTATTGACTACATTGGATCTGAAGATGTCCTTACCTCCAGACACAACAGTTGCTCTGAGTTCTTCGATTCCTTCAGAACCAAAGATCTCTTGGATCCATATCTGTCCTGTCAGTTCTGATGAATTGGAATCGATCCTTTTTCTGAGCCTTCTCTATATTTCGGAGCTTCAGCATGGATCAGTTTGGCTGTGGTTTCTACCTTGGGGGATCTCTTTGGCACTGGGAGAGGCTGCGGTTCCGATGGCTGCCATGTCAGTTCCAGAGTCTTTTCTTTCTCTGAGGGGATCAACTTTCAAGGCTATGGAGAGGGCCATGGCTGTTTCAGCCAGTCATTTGGTTCCTTCCCTCTTGAAACAGCCAAGCATGTTACATCTTTGCTCAGAGCCTCAGCCCCTGAATCCACATGGACAGTAAGTACCAAGGCCACAGGGTTTCCAACAGGGTGTCCCATCTTCCTCCAATACCTCCCCAGACCACCGTACTGAGGAGGTCCCTAGAAAGAAAAAGTGCAAGAAGAAGCACTTATTTTCCCCGGAGGAATCTATCACAGAGGACATGGATTTTGATGAAGGCAAAGGATCCCCACGATCATCTCCTGATGATGATTCCTTTTGAGACATACCAGAACTCCTTAAACAGAGGGGTGATTAGAAGTCCACCAATCCTTTATTGGAGGAGTCCATGTACCTGCAGGCCTTTGGCATCTGCCCATCTACTTCCTGGGTGATGCCGCCAGGTGATGAGCTCATTGAGTTGATCCCCAACACTGTTGAGCCTATCCCCCCACAGACAAGATAAAATCATCACTGTCCCCAAGGATAAGCCCTTCTGGACAAAAGGTTTGCTTATGGATGCCATGATTGTGGCAGCAGCCACAAAGAGGAAACTAGAAGAGGAAATTTGCTCAATCCTTTCACCCAGCAGAGAGTCCTGGGTGATGGATAGATTTGGGAAGTGAGTTTATGCATCATCAACCTTTGCCTTGCAGTCCTTGAATTTCTTGGCACATTTTACCAGACTTCTGAGGGATTTGATTAAAGAGCTTTCATATACCCTCTCAGGAGCCATTTCTGAAAAGGATCAGGAGTCTGTTTCCTCTCATTTGGCCAGCATAATCTCCATTTCTAATTCTTCCATGACACCCATTTCTCATGCAGCTGAAGGAACGACTAGAGCAGTGGGTTCAGGCGTTACCATAAGGAGACATGCCTGGATGCACTTATGTGACTTTGTGGAGCCCTATAAGTCTTTGTTCATCAATGCTCCCTTTAATAGCATATCCCAGTTTAGCCCTAAAGTTAGAGGCACATTGACCAGGTGTGAAAAAGATGGGAAAACCCTTTATGCTGTGGGCATATGTTTTTCCACTCCTCAAAGATGCTTTTTGAGGAATCAATGAAGTAGTGGCAAAGTTTGGTTCAAAAAGTTCCAAGGGTTTTCTCAGGACTCAAGATGCAGTAGTTCCCCCCAGAGACAGAGGGGGTAACTCTAATGGAAGATGCTGCCCTCATGGCAGAGGTGGCCTGCAAAAACAAGGGTTTAAAGACTCCTTCTTTGGAAAACCTTTTCAGCATTCCTGAATGGAGTCCTGATTGCCTTCCTCTGGAGACAATCTGGGGTCATTGGTCCCTGCACCAGAGAGTCTAGCTACAGATAACATCAGATACAT